>NC_136019.1:14232904-14432904 GCF_048128805.1 Centroberyx gerrardi
GCTTCCATTTTCCTGCAATCCGATAGGAGCAACAGACTACAGTATGGTTAGCAAGCAATGTTAGCATTAAAGGCTAAACCATTTCAAAGAGCAACCCTATTATCAACCTTGTTTTAAAGTAGTGGTTTTTAAACTTTTTTTTTTTTAAAGGAGACCCACGCTGGCAGAGTAATTTTTCTTGCAAGCCAAAACTGAGTTGTGGGTTATTGTGTAGACATAATCTAGCAAAAATTTAACCTGTTTGAAGACTGCAAACCTACTAGCATAGTGTTAAATCCAGCCTGCTTTATACTGCGAGGGAGTTGAGAGAGTTTTGGCAACACAATATAAACACCAATTTCTGCAGAAGAATTTGGGGGCCTATTTTAATCTTCCCAAGACCCACATTTGAGTCCCAACCCAGACCTTGAAAAACAACGTTCTAAAGCATATTTCACATTATTCTCGGATTCTGTGGCATATATCCTCATTATCCTTACTTCCAGCTACACTGCACTCCACTGCAACCATTTCCTGAATAAATATGATGATTATAGCCATTTCCTAAATAATTCTTCACAATTACATTTAATCTGTTGCCCAGAAAAGAGACCATTGTGTCTGATTTTAACATTTACTCATTGTATTTTCTCGGTGTGCTCATTTTGTCACCACATAGTATCGCGTTCAGTATTGCCCATAGTGCACACACACACGCATACACACACACACACACTGCATCTAGCCAGTTTAAACTGGAATTTTCTACTTTGTGACTAAAGTGTTCAGGTCTTTCTCAAGCTCTTTCTGAATTCATATCCACAACTTTCATAAAAGGCATCTTTGTGTAATTCCCTGTAATAAATGTATTGTTATGTCTGGATCGACATGGGTTTACATTTCTGCTCAAGAGAGTATGATTGGCGAGCTGGAAATTTACACTTTGATTTATACAACAGCCGTAATGCAGGAGGACTCGCTGATTAGGGCCTGAATTAAAACTAACGAACAGTCATGAGGGGTAATGAACAGTGACGCCTGCTCCATAAACGCTAATGAAACTCAGTTTTGCAGTTTTCAATTACAAGACATCATGAAAACACTGAATTCTGATATACTCGAGAGTGCAAGCCGGTGTTGTTATCATTATGTTAAAATTAAAACTAATTCACGGTACCAACAGGACACTTGTTAATGTCAGCCGGTCCCAAGACATCACCCAACAGGAATCTCAAACTAATTATATGAAGTAGCATTAATTACACGCAAGGCAGCAACTGATTAAAAAAAAGTTAATGATGCATGCTCTCTGGAAACTTCTCGGTGTGTTCGCTCAGTAGTGGTCAGGAGACATTATCAACTTGAAGTGAATTCATGTCGCTGCCCCCCCTGCCCCCCCCCCCCCCCCCCCCACGATGAATTTGTAAATCGCAGTTGTTTCACTTTGTTGAGCTTGAGTCCTACTCTGCGCTTGTCCAGATGCCAGTTATCAGTTCATTAAACCACAAGTCTGTCCATTAGGCTGTGAGGAATGTGTCTATCATTGCAGGCTCCATTAACACTGTGTCAAGCAGATTGAGTCTTGTATTAAAAATGCATCTTCCCCTCCCTGAACAACCAGACTAAAATAGCCTGGCCCAGTGTTTTACTAATTGCAGACACAATAACTGCCATGTTTTTGCACTTGAGAGTGCCCTGTTTGAGTGAGCAGCAAAGTTGCTTGACAATCTGGCAGTATTCTTTTACCCCAACTCCCCTCACCCCCAAACACACACACACACACACACACACACACACAGTTGGAGGGACTGAAAATCATTACTGAACAAGCAGCTCCTCTCTGGCTCTCTGACGTACACACAGACAGACAGAAGACAAATGACGTGGATGCGACTAAGGCCGGCAGGCATGCATGGATCATCAACGCTTTCGCTCCGGTTCAGTGTCAAGGCTGGAACACTCCTGAGGAGGAAGCAAGGCCTTTGAGAGAGCCTTTTCATCACCTTCAGAGATCAATGTGTTTTCCTCTGGCAACGGGCTGAGTGCTGGGATACTTGAGACCCACCCTGTGCACTGCACACTGCAATTATCCTCCCCGCAGTACTGACTGCGGTCATGATGGAAGCAGAACACACTCCCTGATGAGGGGAGGTCAGTAATAAGCCAATCGATTGGCCGAGTCCCATCACTTATGGCGCAAGTTAAATTGGCATAGGCGGACATCCTGACGGCTCTATCAGGAGGCGTCAGTGCAGACTAGGGACATCCCTACAGTAACAGGACCAGGACTTGTGTGAGAGAGGCAGAGCCTTACGTTTGAGCAACTTTACAAGCCTTCAAGACTATGAAATGGGAAAAAAAATCCAATTTACCAATTTCATTACTTGAAAATGAAAAAGTAAATTAATTTGAACCCAGCTTAGCTTGGCCAAACTTAAGTGCAATCCACAGTGGAACTTAATGGTTTCTTTTGAGTGTTAACCAAGTTATATCTTATGTATTGCATATATACCCTGGAATGGGACTTTGCAATCCACCAGACCAAAGTAAGAGCAAATTTCATTATCATGAGAAAGTGGTCATCTATTGCCAAAATATGTGGTTATCATTCTGTCACCTTGGGGTGAACTATATCATCTTCCAACTGTGTTCCAACAGAACTGCTGGGTGCTGAAGCATTTTCATAGTAAATGAGGGACTGGAGCAGAAGAGTGAGCAACCAACAGCTCAAGGACTAAAGGTCACAACAACGTGATTTGTGGGATCTGTTTATGCACGCAACAGCACAGAGTTTATTCAAAGATGACCAAGAGTTAATTAATCCAGTCAGCATGTGTACACACAAGAGAAAGCAACCTCAACCTAGCAAATATTGATTAGGCACTATCAGTGACTGATTTAAGCTTGTGAGACCTTCTGACCTGAACTACGCTGGTAGTCAATCAATAGCTCTAATTAGACCATGAAATGCTGACAAGCAGATGCCAGCAAATAAACCTACGGTGTGCTATCTTTAGTAGTTATCACGAGCTGAAGTGATCGAGCGTTGTGGCCAGTAGGAACTTGAGTTATCCATTTGAAATCTCTGAGACTGAATGTGACACTGCGGCATCCAGATGACCACCGATGGAACTGCGGACACATGGACAAAGCGGCAAACTGAATCTTTCCTGGGGACCGGCCAGCAGCTGCCGTAGGAGCTTACCGAGGGTGTGTTTGGTGAATATTGCACCAAGGGCACTGATGGCAACATGAGTAGTATCACATAGACCTGTGTGTGTGTGTGTGTGTGTGTGTGTGTGTGTGTGTGTGTGTGTGTGTGTGTCGGTGTCTGTTTCTGCGGGTGTGCGAGCGCGCTTGAGCTGTCGAGAGTTAGAAGAGCATTTCTGGGCATTGGAAGTAATTGTCAACTGGGATGCCAGAAGGCAAATGGGACATACAGTGCATGAGCAGCATCAAATGATCCCCCTCTTGTTCAAGTTCAAATGAAATACTTTATCTGTGTTTAAGACTTCTGCGGCTATTGGGTATCACATTGAAATCGCATGTAACTCTATACCTGCTGCTAAAGGATGACATGACTCCTGGCTGACCTCATCAACGCCATGGATGTGTGAGCCAGTATGTGCTATGTGTACGTGTGTGGACGTATGTGTGTGTGTGTGAACTGATGGATTTAGAGACGCAGAGCTAAAATGTGGGCGATGGGGCCCCAAACTGCTCAAGGACAGAGTCACCACAGTTTCTAAACCAAGATGAAGTCACTGGAGAGAAGCCAGCTGGTTTTGGCTCAATGGAAGTCAAAAATGCTATTACAATACTCAACTATTACAGTGTATTGGCATACACTCTGCCTGAATAACTATCCACTGACAACACAGTCAGTGCACCAAAAGTAACCATTGTTTCTGTGTTCTGTGTTGACATTTATGCCGGTTCTTAGGTTTGGGATTATGCAGAACACATGCAATACATATATTATTATTTTCAATTTTCATATACCATATATTTTCAGATAGTTTCACATGGCACATATTTTTCATATTTCAGTTGTCTTAGGGCATTCTACCTGCTGTAAATTCATCTATATTTTTCATTCATTCATATATTTTTTACCTATGTTCTAGTGTTGTGTTATGTTTAATAACCCCCATTTACTCTAATTGCTAATACTCCAATTGCCTCATGGGGATCATTAAAGTGTCATTGAATCTAATTTATTGTAATCTAATGCATTGGCATTGTTGTAGATTGGTCGGCCTGCTATCCTGTACTTCTGGTAAAGTAACATTATTCAATACATAAATCTCACGCTACGCAGCAGAATTTAAGGACTGTCATCATCCACACGCAAAATAGTCTTTCATACAACAATCTGCACAACTGGCCTCCCAATCCTATACTACTGTACATCCATACACACAGACCTGGAACTATCCTCCTGAACACTAGTATGTGCACATCCTACTATTTTGACCTTACAATCTAAATGATTTGCAGGGTATGGTTTTCATCCATTCGATCTGTTATTGGGTTGTGAGCGCAGGCCTCGAGGGCTTCAGTTTCACTATCTTTCAAATTATCAGCCAGCGTTGGTGGTCTTAGGCCCGTGTTTACTCGAGCGTTGCATGACCCATGTTGGATTATTCCTGCCACGGTTCGGGCACGCAAGCATAACTGGTACAGGCTGTTATGTCATTGATACCCTATCTTGTCAACAGGATAGGAAAATAACGTATGAGAGGTTGTGATGAGGAGGCGGGAAAAGAGAAGGGAAGAGAAGGGAATGGGGTCTGGGAGTAGAACAGGGGGATGAAAGGTTTAGGAGCAAAATGGAAAGTCTAGTGTCTTAAGTGGGGTGTTTTCAATCTGTTTTATGAAGTTGGTGAAGTCACTCTTCATGTAAAGCTCCTCTGTCAGGGTTGAGCTAAATGTTACGGGTGTTACACACCAGCGATGTACATTAGACGTTAAATGACAGCTAAGGGATCATTTAATCATTGGACAAGAAACAGTGAGTAAGGCTGCTGTAATTAAAATATGAAACTAGAATTTGACTCGCATTAAAATGACAATGCTCCACTGAACACCCCAAACCGCCCACACCAAACATTAGAGCCAATTTAGCCCTCTGCTGGGCACAGGCTGAGCAAAATGCAGTCCAATTTTTTCATTCAGCACTCCAGCAACCCGCTGAATAATGGCGCAGTATGTTGGATCAGCTGAGGTGTAACCGAAGTGTAAAGTCCGGGTCACGCGATGCAGGGAGGCCTCGTCTCACCAGACCCCCAGTCGGTGCTGACAGATTGAGGTAGGAGGCTGACGCTGTCCCAGGAGAAGCATCTGGATATCAGAACTACTAATCGTCTGCCTCTCACAAACATATCAAGCCTTGTAACACTCAGCTGCAGTAGATGCTGGCGTGACGAATGCGAGAGGAACCCTGCGTGTGTCTGCACATACATGTTTAAAGCACATCTGACATTATGTGCACAAACATATCACATAAAATCAATTCTTCATGAAGACCGCATTGCTCTTGCGAAAGAATAAGGATGGATGTACCTGACTACAGGATTTCACGGGTTCCCTGAATGTCCTAAACATATTCAAAGCAGCGCAGATGAGCTGTGTGTGAATGCTGAATGCCGTTAGTGTCTCCCGGCCCTTCATGGGTCCTGAGTGGAAACGAAAATAAAGTGTCATCATCAGGCCGTCAGCCCCAGACGTGCTGAGAGTTCGCCAGCTCTGCGTTTATTTTCCCAACCCAGGAAACCCCTCTGCGGAGCTCTCGGGGATGTGCATCTTTCCTCTCCTTTCCAAATGAATCAGCCCAAGCAACTAAATCAAAACGAAGCCCTCTCACCCCTCACACCTGTGCTGAACCAGAAGAAACAATCAAGAGACCCCAATACTGTATTATTGCAACTATGGATTGTAGGAAAAGTAGATACAACACGAAAAAAAAACAGGAATCAGCAGTGCAATTCTCAGTGGAAAAGAATTGGCGGGGAAAACCAAAAGTCTCTGCAAATGAACAAGGCTCCCGTTTTCCTAACCTCTGTCAATCTTTCCTTTTAAAAACACACAAACCGCCAGACCTTCAGCTACTTTTGTGAGCCATTAATTCTCCTTAATGAGGGCTATTTGTTCACAAAGCAATCACGGTTCTGAGCGGGGCCTTCCTCCGGAGCTGAGTCATAGCACTGAATAACAAGTTTAATATACACCCCATTCATTTTTACTGCAGTACACGGTGTAAAACCAATTTCAGGGCATTCAGTCAGGGGAAGCTTATAAACAGGTATAAAAATTCATACTACTTTGTTTCCAATGAAACCTTTATATGGAAAATGCCATTTAACACTACTGCATTTAACATTACACCACACACACACACACACACACACACACACACACACACACACATACACACACTTAAACACATTACTGCTCAAGCTATGAGTGTCAACCAAGGTGGGATTTACAGAGGAAGGGCTCTCACTATCAGACCACCAACTAATTCAGGTTCACATGATCTATGGCCCAAAGTTCTCAGTGCATACAGTTCTCCATCGAGGGAAACCATTGCTATTCACGCACACAAAATCAAACAACCTATGACCAATCAGAAAAAACAATAAATCCAACTTTGATCCAGCTCTTGATGTCACGCAGCATATATGGAATATTCTTGCTGGTCATCAACACAAGAATAAAACAGACCCGCTGTGAAAATCCCCATCTTCCAGTCTGAGGCGGCCATTATTAAGAGCCTCCAGGAGAAGCGGCATAAGGGTTTTCTCCCCTCGCATGGCGCTTATATTCCAGCTGCGAGCGTGACATCACCAGAGCGCCGAGGCCCAAACTGCTGTAAGTAAGACGGATGGCACAGACCACGAACCACGGCGTCCGCTGCTTTCATGCTCTGAGAGACATCAAACGCAGGGCATACGCCACCGTGCAAACACAATCAAAACATTCGGAAAGCTTAATGTAATATGAGGGAAAGCATTAGTGTAATTTTATTAGCCGAAATGTTTGGTCCTAAACGAGATTGTTAGACGTCAATGTAGAGGCTGGTGAAAAAAAATGTGCGTAAATCATAAGTGACACCGAGGGGTTGGAGGACGTTATGTGAAACTGGCAGTCGGTGTTCAGCAGTCAATCTTAGCACGCTAGCAGCTGTTTTATTTGAACAAGTCTTTTTCTGTGATTAACAAAGAAATGGCAGAAATCTCAACACAATGCCACATGAAAAGTAACCGGAGGAGACGTTTCTCGTTCCCTAGAAGTTCCAAGGGAAAGACAACAAAGGCTTTGTTTTGAAAAGTGTTTGGGGGAAAGTACCGCTGCATCATATTTCCTTTTCATGTGTCAGTCAAACTGACCAGGTCAAAGGTCAGAGGAGGTGGCGGGGAGCCGCGTCCTCTCGGGAGACTCCCTAATCCTGACCTGTAGTTTCAGGTGGTCAGGGGGCCTTAGTGGAGGTGGTGGCGGGGTTGGCGCTTCATCAGTACATATTGTTCTTATTATGGGTTTAATGCTGAAGGCTTTAAGCAAAGACGACACAAATACCAGCATGCTATCAACGGGCCAACTTTTCAGCTCTGAAACATGGCATTGGCTCATGTAAACATTCTTCCCCTTTCTTACCAACAGTAAAGCAGTTGTAGAATTATATAAGAAAGCGCTCCTATGATTTTATAGGGGTTTTAGGGCGGTGGTAACATAGACTTTAGAGAAGCTGATTTGTGACTAGAAATTTGTCAGTTCAAATCCCCACACTGGCTGAGAAAATATAGGTGGTGAAAGTGAATGGTTAACTCTCTCCCCTCCCTCAACAACTAATGCTGAGGTTCCCTTGAGCAAGGCACTTAACCCACAACCGCCCAGGGGCCAAGAGAAGAGGACTGTGGTTTTACTGGGCAGCTCCCAGGTGTGAATGTGAAGTAGAGTGTTGCTGAATAATAATACAAGCCACTTGATTCTCAGTGTCAGTGATAGTCATGAAGTCCAAATTGTTTACATCTGAGGCATCTTAAAGACTTTGAAAGAGCTGTAAACAAAAACACAGGGGGACAGCTTGAAATTCAGTCACATTAAGGAAATATGTGATGCATGGATAAGGACGCTGGTATCAATTGCAAGGCCACAGTAACATAATCGAATGCACAGTTAGTTAAATAGAAAAGACAACATGACGTGGCAGTTCGAAGTGCTTCATAACTTCACATATTTCCGGCTGAAGCAGAATGTTTGGGCAGGACAAAACATGGGAAGGGATTGTTCTAACGTGGGCAGGGTGGACCACGGCAAACATGGAAAGTGACTCAGAAGACCTGGATGCTGGCCTGCATGCCATTGTAGAGGACCGCTGGCCTCCTCCAACATCTCCATTACCCCAGTTATTTGAGCAAGCAGTGGACGAAACCCTTGGAGTGCAGGAAGGAGGAGGAAGATGGATTTCATATGGTTTCATATGATGGGGGCAGGGAGGAGATTGTTCACAAATCTAATCTGTGATTATATTATGGGTTGGACCACTAAAGTTGTGATCAAAAATATGTACAATTTGTACATTTTTTGGCATGTATTATTGAAAACGTTGTACATCAGGGCATGGAAAATCAGCTAACAGGGTGAATGAGTCATTTTTCACTTCATTTTGTCTTTAATGTATTGACTTCTGTTTCAGACCGTTCTTAACAAGTTTTCTCTTACAGCAACTTCACAAGAAGCATTGGATTATGGTTTTGTTTCACTGTGAAACAAGTACAGCCACTCTGCTAAACTGCGGCACTTTAATGAGCTTGACAGTTAAACAGATTTAGAAGCAAGGGATAGGGAGCACCTTATTTGGCACTGGGTGCACCTGGCAGCCATATGATAGGTTTCACAGATTGAGAGCCAGCGTGGAATCAAAGAGGTTATGAGAAATTTTCAGACGTTTCAAATTAAGCCGGACAATCATCTCCTCTTACATCTCCTGTAATGAGAGAGATTATAGGAGATCAAGCCTCCGAATCTACTCTATTCCTCTATAAATCATAAGAAGACAAGCAAGATTCAATTAGCCCTGCTCACTTAACCTTGGCAGCACGGAAATTGCACACCAAACCAAATACCCTGAGCTCAGTATGAGAGGTATTTACAAAAGAGATTTGGGGAGGCGGACGGTACCGGTAAATGGCAAACAAACTAATAACCATGGCAAAGTGAAAGGAGTCAAGATCATTATTAGATAAACAGTGAACAAAAACAGCAGTGCAGCAGAAGATCTTTTTAAAAGGCTTATGAGAGGAACCTGGATGCTATTTTCAGGCCACCCATTTGTTAAACTCCAAGCCAAAGTAGAAATCCTTCAGCATACAATGCGGCTATTGAGTTCCTGGATGAGGCGGTGATAAAATCTATTCTTATTTAGAGCTTGTGTGTGTCCTGGAGGATCCAAGAGCGCATTCTGCATTGGATTACCTTCACGGCATAATGGGCCACCACACAAACAGAATATGAACAAGAAGAAAGGAGAGTTATTTTTCTACTTAAGTGGCTCGTATACTGCACGTTTAATGCTTTCATTCATTTTTTTTTTTTTTTATCCAAATATGTCTTGCATGTCTACAGAGCATTGAACATGTATGTTGCTGTCACCTTTCACAAAGCCTCTATTTAATCAAACTACAAAGCTTTGGGGCTGCTTCATTAAAAGACAGAACTAGGCCAGAGATGATGACATTGGGAAAGTTTCCGCTTGAAAAAGAAACTTTTGGGCGGGGATCAGATTTGGTTTTCTGACCGAATAAGTTACAAGTAACTGGCATCTCTTTTGAGTCTCCTGCAGTTCCAATTTCCAAAGACTAATGAAAATAGGTTTAGACAGTAGCATATGCATGTTTCCTTATTTACAGTCGGGGACCACTGGAACATCAGCGAGACCACACACGTGATATGCGGGCACTTTCCATTCACAGAGAGGCAAAGGCCGTTTACTTTGAGCATTTAATAAAGAAGGGCATCCTCAGAGATTCTGTGATAACAGATGAGAGTGCGCCAATGCTTTTCTGATGTCTACCCTTTAGAGCAGCGGAAATACATTTAGACTATGGCCTGTGTTGACTGGTGCAACTGTGCTCCATCTGACATTATGCCCGTTTAAAAAGGACAGACACATTTAGTATTGCTTGAATCAGATCAAATCTTCCTTCCTTTGAGTATGAGTAGATGTTCTGCAGAGAGAGCGAGAAGCCAAACTTTCCAGGCTCGTGCATTAAGAGCAAACTTCATACCAATATTGGACACTCTTACGGGAAAGGAGTGGGTTTTATTTCTGCAAACAGGGCACTGATTGTGGGTCTGCTGCAGTCGATTACTCATTCAAGTGGCAGCATACTGTTCACATTACAATTGCCATGTTACGCTGTTTATTGCTGCGTATGTTCCATGAGAACTTGTCACTGCCTTGCATTTGTGGGATGCAGATGAAAGGCGAGGCAATGTGTTGCTGTACTCTTAAAGAGAAGTTAAATTATTCAAAGACCGCATGTGAAGATGTTCTGGTCCAAATTCCACACCAAGCCATCCTCAACAATTCTCTCTGGTATCTATCAGGCCCTGAAAGGACGGGACGGTGCGTCTATCTCCCTTCCAACACGCCCGGTTCTCACAACACTTGTCATGCACAGCAACTGCCTCTGCCGTTTAACTGCCTGTGATTACCGAGCATTAACTTTCCCTCTGTGTTTCGCTGTGAAGAAGCCTCCGCCGCTGCCTACTTAACTCCCACCCTGGCGTTCTGCCTTTTTCTCAAGCTCCACTTTATCAACTATCACCGGAAAAGTGCCAGAACAGAGGCCATCAGCAGTAATTTTGGTGGAGCTTTCTGTGCGCATTCAGGCAGTTATGATTTAAACATGGAAGATTTAAAGGGCGGTGTTTATTATTAAAGACAGGTGACGAAAAGATTTTTGTCGTGTTAAAAGGAAGACATTTTCTGATGCATCCAGAATCATATAATTGCAAAGATGAAATATTTCCATGTTATCTGACCCCAGAATTAGTTTTTCCTTGTTATCTAACCACAGTATAGTCACGATTTCCTATGATTTCAAATCGCTTCATGTACAAATCCAGTTGCAATGGGGTCAGAAACAAAATTATCAAATGTTTTTTTAGTTTTTCTAGCAAAACTCCGGAAACCTTGGACCTGAAATCACAATAGGGATCAATCAATGGCTTGCAAACATCATATTACCAAACCAGCTGATGTTGGAGCCTCTATTGTACTACGGGCCAGTGGAAGTGAGGATGACACTTAACTACGATATCAAGAGTTCCTTCACCCATTATCAAATTTTCAAGGAGAAATCATGTGATAAACATATTTTAGATTCCCTTGTGTGTCGCTCATATACAGTAGATCCAAATTGTTCACAAAATAGCTTTAGGGCTATTTCCTTATATTTGGGATTTTATTACAGCTCCTACAGTCTCTTTCTTTCAAGTCATGTTTACAGAGCTAAAGTTAAAGCTAAAGAGTAGCTATCCATTTTGGCTCTATATAAACTTAAATCAGTATTATATTAGTACCTATTTGTGTATCTATTGTAGTTATTTGATGAGCAAATGGTTGGATTAGGATGTTTTTTATGATCTGAAGCAAGATTGATCCCCACAAAAGCCTTAATCGCTTCAGTGTGATGCGATTAAGGCCTGTTGAGATATCAGGGTGAACAGACATGCAAGGCACACATATTGAGTGATTCTCTACCATAAATATTCAACTAGAACCAGGTTGAGTTGAGAACTGTAGACTAACCATTATATTATCAGTACAAATACAGGTGAAAGTTGTCTTTTCTACCTAAAATTGAAATATTTCATCAAATCTGCTCTAAAACTGGTAGCTTCGCTTCTCCCTGCAGCTTGATCCACCACACTCAAAGGTTTTGCCGTTTCCAATAAAGCTTGGGAAACTTTATTGAGCCTTGGCCTTAGCCCAAGAGGAAAGTCCTCTAATGCTTGTACACAGTGGAAGCAGAAGTAAGCACTTGTATTTTTTCCTCCCACCCATCCCCACACCCCAGCTACAGATGGTCGGACCCCGGCTTGTTGGACTCTCCTGTGCCAAGGCTCTGCCAGAGAGCCCCCTTTGATACCGAGCCTTGCGCACTATTTACAGCCACACTACAATAATCCTGCAACAATGGTTTCCACATAACTTTTGATTGAATGGGCCTTTATGGACGGATCTTGGACCAGGCTAATAAGTGGCCCTTAGAGAGCTTTGCCAAGGTTTACCTCACTGTTACTTTGTGTGTGTGTGTGTGTGTGTGTGTGTGTGTGTGTGTGTGTGTGTGTGCATACACAATTGCGTATGTAACAAAGTGTATAGTAAAACTCCACTAGCGTCCACCTTACTACTCAAACTTTACATTATCGAACGGCCCGATTGTTAAAATGTCACTTTGATTGTTAAATTCCATGTTCTGGAAAGTTCTAAATGAGAAAGATAAAAAATGTAGTTTGATTCAGTGTAATAGCTAGATAATGGTGAAGGGTCTAAAAAGAGCTATCAATTTCAACCAGTGGCCCTGTTTCCAAAGGGTCTAATGGAGAACGCAGATGGACTCTTTATGGCCTCAAGGTAGATACTGAGATCAGCCATGTTTAATACCAAGTCGGCCTGTCAGGTCTCTCTGACATGGGGGTAAATTTAACCACTGCTCCTCTAGCTTAGCAATGCCTGTCTGTAGCGTCCATCTGTGCAGTGGGACTGTAAAAGCTGTGTCAAAGCACTATTGTACAGTACTGTACAGTGTTGCTGCACAATCAGTAAACAGCTCAGTTGTTATCCTGTCACATAACAAGACGTAGGACATGAGTGTGACGTTGCCAGGAGACATTACGCGTGTGAAACTTTACCGCAGGGAGTAAGAGTACACCCCCGGCATGAAAAGCCCCTTCACCCGTTGTTGTTTTGTGATTTGTGGCGTGGGTAGCTGGAGTTAGATCATGGGCCCTGCTCAGTTTGCGGCGGTGCCAGGCCTATGATGCAAAGGAAAAAGAAGAACGTAGAAGGGCGGGCAGAAGGGGTGTGGGAATTCAGACTTCTACACGACTCTCCAACCTTGCAACCTGTCTTTACTCAGTGTTCACCCCGTGACAGACAGTGGGTCGTGGAGTTAGTGTGGAGAGACAGAAGAGGATGTAAGTGGATCTGTATTTTATCACTGCGGAGAGTGGCAACCCCCTGGGATAGTTCTTGTTCGCCTTTGATTTAAAGGCCAGTGGATCGTTTTAAAAGGCACAGAACTGCAGCTTTCTCTTTTCTGACATCTTAGTCTGACACAAATGCGTTTGTTGGAGGCATCCAACCTCTGACAAAAAATATGAAACTGAAAAACACCATAATCACCTCACTATTCTAATACATGTGTGAATAATGTCCTCCTTCAGTCCCCAAGCTTCCCATAAAGGCAGATGTCAGACGGCTGACATTTCCCATACCAGAGACATTTCCTTTTCCCCTCTAAGTTCATCCTCCCTGAAAAAGCTTTGTTCCTGTCTCGTCCGCTAATGATTCAGCATATGCTAAATGGATGGACAGAAAGCTCCCCAAGCGCCATGTTTTTAAAGTGCCTTTGAAGGCTCTTTTAAGGGTACTTGAACAGCGGCGGATGACGTCTTGCAGTGTATTAGGAGGAAGTCGGAGAGACAGGTGCTTTCCGCGTTGCAAATGCAGAACATCGGAGACCTGGAGCGAGGTCAGACGCCTCAGACGGGGTCTTGTGCTGTTTTGACTTCACCACTCTGCTTCTGTGAATTTTTTGTCAGGTGGTGACAGCTGGATGTAAGCAAACGGGGCTTCTACTTGGTCTCAAAGCTCTCGGAGGAAGACGCTGGATTCTTCACACACTTTTATGTTTTTGAGAGAAAGAATCAACTGCATATGTGATGATCACCTTTTCACCCCTTGTTAATTTTCTTGGTTCTCGTACAATCTGCTGCTCCGGGGAAACCGCTTTTATCTTATCCCTTTATCCTTTATCTGTGCTCTGTTTTGTTGCTTATACCTCTTGCCAACTGTGATTTCTGATTTCTCACCATGACAAACCCGCCACTCTGCAATATTACATGCTATCAACCTATGAAAAATAGAAGTTTGCTCTTCTCTGACTTTTAAGAGTATCTTTATCCTATACACCAACGGTTCCTGAACCATGGCAAATTATAATGGAATTGCTTGCTACAGCTGCCAAGGTAATTATAGTTGGACCAATAAAATAGCAAGGAAAGTGTTCTATTAAAACCGATGCCCTTAGAAATTAATTAATCCTCATTCTCTTGGCCCTTTTCACCCACCCTAATCAAAGGTTTGATTACTAATTAAGACAAAGTTGATGTACAGTTAAGAACAGTTAAGCAGCAGGCAGGTCATGTTAGCTATGCCGGTTCATTCAGAAGCATCCTTAATAAGTTGCAGTTCAGACACTGTTCTGTATGCCACACCACAATCTTTGGTTTGTATCCACCAACGCCATTTAAGAAATCAAATCCTCATGGACACAAGAGCTCAAGGGGTTTTCTTCACCTGGCGCGCCAAAGTTACACGCCGCATCTTTACTGGAAAATACAGACTTCACAAAGCCCTGCTTAAGCAAAGTTTGTAAGAATGTCTGAAATCCAATTTCTGTTGCTGGAAATGCTAAACCTGCCTTGACATTTCAATTCTCCAGGGTAATTGCTGTCTTTTGTCTTAGCCTTTTCCAGAGATAAGGCATGATCTTTTCCAGCCAAGGTAATAATGCCAAATCATCCATTCTCTCCAATGCAAAAAAACCAGAGACCAAAACTTAGGATGGCATTATACCAAGGCTGTGCATTACCTTTGACAGCACTGAATTTTAAGATGAAGCTGCTTTGAATGCCCTCTGTGGACCGCAATAAAGATGAGGTATATTTCCTTCTACCCATTTCCTATTATAAGGACTAAGGTCTCATCTTCAACCAAAAAGTATACTAGGAAAAAGGCATATGAACACAGACTTGCTGTTGTGTGGATGATTATTATATGAATGTGATGAACAAAAACACATTTCTTTGAAAACCACAAAATGTGACCATTAAGATAATCAGACCCAGTTAATATAGGCAATAATCTAACAAATAATGTTTACTATTTATTCCATCAAATGCCCTTCAATTATCAATCAGCAAGAGTGCACCAGCAGTGCCACATTCATGCAGTAAAACGATTTTCAACATAGCTCCATCTTCAATTAGGTAAAAAAGAAAAAAATAGACAGAAAAATCAAACAAGGTCTTTATTCTGTGCAGTCATTGAGATTCCCAGCCTTGAACTGCAACCACAGTGAATGGGAGACTGTGGGAGTTTGAATACAATCTTATGCCTATAATAGCTGTAGTAATAATGCTATCTGAATGAGAAAAAAACATCCTGACCTTTGTCAGCTGACATCAGATAGAACTGTACATTAGATTAGATGAAACATTAATGATCCCAGTGGGAAACTGGGTTGTTGCAGCTAAGAATAGGATATAGAATGAGCTGTCCATTGCAGTGTAAGCCAATCAGTGTTGGTGTGTTAACATTGATATTGCAGGTTTGATTAAATCCAGGACTGTATTGATTACAGTGTGGAGAACCACTAAAGACGCTCTCTCACATTTGGCGTGGGATTCCCTGCCTCTCATCCAAATGAATAATGCAGAAAAATAAGAGGAAATGGGGCTGCCTCTTTAACTGTGATGATTGGGAAGTCGGTACAGTAGAAGAGAACATAGTTGTCTTTGTTCAAAGCCGTGCACATGCTTCAAATTACATCTTTTTTTTTTTCCCCCACAAAAATATTTTCGAACTTGGCATTTGGAATTGCACTTTTTCATTGAGACGTTTCACAAACCAGACATTCGGGTGGCTTCACAAAAGAGGAGACATTTTAAAAGTGCAGTAATCCCCAAACTAAAGACTGGTATTACTGCTGCTATGTAAACGGTCATTGGGGCAGTAATTGTTTGTTTGTTTACCATATGTGATAGAAAAGCTCGAGCACTCTGTGAGTGTGCCGCCCACAACAAACAGGAGATGGGGGATTGGAGAGGAGCAAAGTCAGCGGGGGGAAAATCATTACCGACCAGCCTCCAGAGGGAAGGGACGGGTAAACAAGCGGGTCAGACGGGATGTTGATTAGCCAGAGAGGATAACTAGGGCCTTCTGCTGCGGGCGAGATACTGGAGATGACATGCAGGATGGGCGAGCGGAGGGGAAGAAGGGGAGAGAGGACACACACAGATACAGTCCCACGGCGCGTTCAAGGCGATGATGATGTGACAGTTCGCTCTGAATACGCGAAGATTGTGGGAGTTGTGTGAAATTTATGTAGGTATGAAGGTATGAAGATTCATAATTAAAGATCCAATTTCATAATAGAACCTTTACTTCTTTTTATTAATGAGATAGTTCTCAAAAAAGAACCAAGTGATTTGTAGAAGATGATTTTCTAAAGTGCTCGACACTGTGACTATGAAGTTTAACAGCACACAAATATAGAGGAGTCAAGTGTCTCGCCCCTATGTTGATGATAGCGCACAATGATGAGGCTGAGTTTGTGTTTGTATCTGTGTAGGCAGAGAGAGAAAGTGAAAGATATTAAGGCTATAAATTTGGACAGAGGGCTATAAAGAGACGCTGGGCAAAGGAACTGGGCCTGACGAAGCACCACATTATTGACCATTTCCCTCTGAAAACTAAACCAAACTAATTTGCTAATTTTGCTTCCTGCACCCTTTCACTTTTCCTTTTCCTGAAAATCTCCTATTCTAGCATTTTCCACTCACCTGCCCCCAAAACTCGCACCATCAAATTTGCTTGTATTAGACAGCAGACAGGAAAAAAAACAAAACTCTACCCTCTTCCAGAACCCAGAACATCCTAAACAAATTACTGCTCCTGTTCAGAGCAGTGGCAGCTGGGTAAAAAAAAAAAAAAAAAAAGTATGCTACACTATTTTGACATACCACAGAGTGCATTGGCACCCATTTACATTCCAACATCCAGACATGAGACAGGTGGCACAACACGTGTGATTCTTTGACCCCGTGTATTAGGGACACTGGAACAGGAACTTGCTGTCCAGTTCAATAGAGAGCCTAAGTCCCTCCCCTTCCGGTGGACCACCATGGGACCTTATTTCGGAAAAAATATGTACGGTAGTCAACGGCGAGAGACAAATGATTGTTTGATCCCGTTTGAATTGTGCCATGAATTACACATATGATGTTTTGTCAATTTAAATGATAATTTTGCAAGTCAAGAAAGTCGCAGTTTGTCGTAAAACTGTTGAACTATAAGACTGTAAAAATTAGACTGTAATTAGAAAGACTACACACCCAAAAGTCGCGCAAGTGACGTGACTTCCTCTCTCCACAAGCTACCCAGAGCTGCTGAAGCTAAGTCCCTCTCAGATAGCAGGAGTATTATACACAACCTGGAAGGTAGACAGTAAGAATGGATTTAAACTGGTTTAGGATAGTTTTAGTACAGTGGGGGCTAACGTTAACGCGATGCCTGTGTGTTTCCTATGTTTCGTTCCATGTTGGTGTTGGTGACGTATATTGTGCGAGACGAGAGATGTAGTTCACTGAGCGGTTTCACACAAAACTAAACGTTACTGTACTGTTTTACAACAAACTGCGACTTTCTTGACTTGCAAAATTATCTTTTAAATTGACAAAACATCATATGTGTAAGTCATGGCACAATTCAAACGGGATCAAACAATTATTTGTCTCTCGCCGTTGACTACCGTACATATTTTTTCCGAAATAAGGTCCCATGGGGGACAGCGGAAGGGGAGGGACTTAGGCTCTCTATACAAGCCATTCTGTTATGCACCAGCTATGGTGCAGAATATCACTTAAACCACCATACGGCAGCATAACAATATGATGTGGCCACATATTCAAGGTTGAACTGCCATACATAATTATTTGCTTTTCAGAGTGCGAGACGTGAATCTCATCAGGCCCATTTCAAGATGAACTGAGCCCTGGTGGTGAAATCCCATTCATTGCTTAAACAAGTATATTAAAGCTTCTACAAACACATTTGGAATCTGAAAGAGAGAGGACAACCCAGGGGAGGTTAAATGTGCTGTAGTACAACGCAAAAGAGCTTTAATTTGCTCACTGGTCCAACGTGATAATTGCGGCAAAGAAAAATGTTATTGTAGTGCGGAGCGCGCTGAAGTGCACTGCATAATTGTAGGCACCACTTACTCACACACCAGTAACACTCAGGGAACTGTAGTAGTTAATTGGAGAGCAGACGTGTGTTTACTTTGCAAAGTGAGAAGGGGATTGGGAAATTATCGACAGGCTGTGCAGGTCTGTTGGAGTGCAGATTGGACCGCCTCAGCCCCTGGGCTCTCAGTCGCTTGCCCAGTTCACGAGGACAGCCAGGGACTGCATGAGTCTCTATTTTCAATTCGGGGCAGTTTGCAGATCATTAAGGTAATAGTCTCGAGGAACCGTATATCGTATGGACAGAAGTGGTAGGAAACAAGGATATATCTGGCTGTCCAAACGGTAACTAGGACCAAATGAGCGCTTGTGGGAAAGGCAAATGTTCCGTACTTAAACATGCGATCTCCAAGCCCAAAGAGATATTGCTGCTTACTGTATAAGAAGTGGCCTCATAAACATAAAAATAGAACGTGCACTGCCGTACTTCTTCAACCTACAGTAAAAAACAACACGTTTGTGCTATTCTTTACCATCTCTTAAAGGGTAATACCGGTGTTTGTGCCAATTGCCTTTGTTGTCCCTTTCCTTTACATTATTCATGATGGTGTCTGAATGCAGTTACCATAGTCGAGTGTTTTCATATCAGTGTGCATATTACGTCAGGTTGTGCTTACTGTCAATCACCTGAACACCGACAGGAAGGAGTCTAAGGCAGAAAATAATCCCTCAAATCAAGTCGCCTTACAAACTTTATTGTCACATCCATGTGTTTCTATTTAGGGCGTCTTCGTTAGCAGCTAATTTCAATTTAGCTTTGTATTTTAAAAACAACAAAAAATTAGTAAATGGTAAAAATTGGAATTACATACGGCATGCGTTGAAAAATAAATGCGGGAAATATACACTACATGTAGATTTATGTACATGTAGACTCTAAATGACACTGGTATTCTTTAAAAGCTTTTAAGACCATCAGTATAAGTCCAACATAGAAGGCATCCACATACATCCGGGACCTTTAATCTGTAATTGTCACATTTTTACCATACGTCACTAGTAAGCTCTTATGCCCGAGCGGCCACCTGTACATTCCTCCACAGTGGACTTTGACCTTGGAGCGGTTGCGGGTTACACTTCCTCCGATTTCCCAATGAGTGGGCTATTGTTAACCTGATTGACATTACCAGCAGGGAGCCAGGTTTGGTACGTAACCTTCAAACCGCCGTGTGCCGACCCTGCTGACCCCCAGACAGGCCGCAACAATTATTCCAACATTCAGCCAAAGTCCAGCTCTGAGGCCTTAGGTGTGCACCATACAACTCCAAATGAGAAAGGGAGAGGGAGAAACGCACAGGGGGATCATGGGAGGTGGTGTGTTGCGAAATGGATAAAGATTTATTGCGGTTATGTGTCTGATACATGATATTCCGTTGACGTTGATATTTCTAAATGCACGTGTTCCTCTTTTGCAGGATGCTGTTTGATGAACATGTAATACGCCTGCTGCATTCAGATTAGGCAGCATTCTGCAATTTGGGTGTATCTCAGTGTTTTACTTGGATACCCATGAAAACAGTGGGGAACATTTTCATAAAGTTTTCTCAAAGAAGAAATGCTGAGCTGAATAAAATGGAGCTGAGACCAGACAGGCAAGCAGGATTGTGGAAATGTGTTTGACATAAGAGGCAAGTAAGCTTTGACCCTTTTTAAATCAAACTGCTGATGCATAAAAAGATATGCGCCGGGCTGTGGCAGCAGGCACCTGAAATTTCCAACTCAGGACTCCTTAGCCCTCCTGCATTCATGGTTTACAAAGCAGGATCTGGTCTGGAGTAACAACATCCATCTCAAAATTCTGAAGACTGAAAAAGCACATTTGAGAGCCTAACCCAAGATAACCATTTCCTTTATCTGTAAGGGAAAGAAGACGTCGTGGAAAAAAGTGAATCCAAAATATTCCCATGTGTATTTGTTGGATGGAGATGCCTCCTCAGCATATACACCTGAAGGAAAAGCAAGTCCTGATAAAAAAAAATAAGAGAAAAAAAAAAAAAGTAGCATCCAGCACAATCTGGAAACACACAGTTCCCAGGACTGATTGCAAATGTATTCTTTGAATTTGTGTGTCAAATTGAATTTTGCCTCAACTCTTTTTCCATGATCAATATTTCTCAGCACTGGGTATAACAAAACCGCACTTGCCAACATTTTTAGCACCACAAAGCAAAACAAGTCACAACACATATCTGTATGAATTCAAATGTGTATTTGATGGTATTACCCAACAGCCCCATAATGTCACCCGTCGGGTTGCACATCACAGGCCAAGTATACTGGAATACTGTGTGTGTGTGTGTGTGTGTGTGTGTGTGTGTGAGAAAGCAAGAGAGAGAGTGAGAGTTTGCGAGTGAGATCCAAGTTTCCATCTCAGATCCCACTTGACGGTATCAATGTAGTTGGCCGGACCTTGTGGCCTCTTCACAGCCACGACTGTCATAAAAGAGAATCGCTGAATCTTAATTGGCACCCGCCAAAGCGGCTTGCTGAATAGCTGTTGTCGGGGGGGTGACAGTGTTCGGAGCAGCTGTTGGGACAAGTCATTAGAAGCCACATTTAAAACTCAGCGCCATTACCATTTTATTTTTCCTGTCAAAATTCATAATGACATTAATTTTGAGATGTGTAATTGCTGGACGCTGCAGCGTGTGGCTGTTGACTCTGGCCACGGAGGCAGAAATAATTGACATGCTGAACGTTGACGGTATTTATTTGAGCGGAGGAGTAGCCAGAGCGCGGATGTTTGCCAAGGCCTACCTCTGGCATTCCAAACCCGACATCTGGGCTTGATTCATCAAGGTATTTGCACCAAAGTGCAACAACGTGCAAACAAGCGTAATGAACAAAAGGCGCCCGAGAAAACGCTTCGCATGACGCGCAACCAAAGTGAAATAAATAAATAAACCAAACAGGGATACAACAAGGCAATTTAGGGGCCTATTTTTAAATCCAGATGCTCCTGCCCTCAAAAACCAAGCCTTAAATGAGACTCGATGACAAGAGATGGCACTGGGTCAATTTGTGCTTTTGATTCACCAAGGCTTTGGCTCTTTCTGCGGTTATACACAAGAGGGGGAATGGGTAACATTCCAAGTTAACAAACTTTTTGGAGCTCTTTCTGCAGCTTTTTTTAAAGAATTATCCACTCCTTAGGTTTCAGAGAAAGTCCTCTCCCGTAGCCGTGCTGACCAGATACGTCAAATACACTAAATGTCCATTGATAATTTAAATAGAGTATGCCTAAAATGTCATACACACATCCACATTATGTCTAGATCACTAAATACTAATGCTTAAAAATGGGGCCAAACACAAGAGGTGCATTAATTCAAAAATATTCTTTAATCATTTTCGGGAAGTAATGTTGAAAATTTCACGGTCAGCTGCGGAGGTAATTGCAGCGTTTGGAAGGATAAAAGTCAGAAGTCTGGAGATTTCCAAAAGAAACCCTAACATCCCTCAAGAGAGAAGCTGGGGATGTTAAATCATAATGTCACTATCACAGTCACTGAAGACTGCTTTTTAGGAATGTTCTGTACAGTAAACGCTCACATCTCATGTATGAACAGCTATGGCTGCTCCTTCATGAATTGAAATAAAACGACCTGTTCAGAGGCTGCAGTGTCCTTGTCATCTTTCATTTGTCACATTTCTTGAAGTGGATACGCTGTGCCCCTGACCTTATCAGGGATACAATTTGTGCGTTCTGCTATAGCAGCAAGTGGCTTTACCGAGCAATAATTGGAACCCAAGTCCCTGGACCCTTCAAGATAAATTTTAAGCACAATTATCGGGGACTCCACTTTTAGACCTGAACATCTGTAAAAAATAATATCCAGTGTCTCTTGGATGGCTCCGCTTGCCCGTTTTTTTTCCGGCATCATTTCATTATGAAAGGGATGAAGGTCTCTTCTCCTCTTGAATACAGTGTAATCATTGCTGATGAAATGAAATGCTTTCCTGTCAGAAGCTCTTTACGTCTTCGACATGTGTCTTGGCGTTTGGAACAGGGGGCGGGGTCTCGGGGATGTCAGTAGCTCAGACCACACAGGAAAGTGTAAAGAACAAGGTCACTGGGTGAAGGAGAGACAGTTGTTTTGCATGCACGAATACAACTGAGATTCATCCAAAATAGAAGTGAAATGGAGACAGGGGCTCAGAACAACAGCTTAGCTTTGAAATGCAGCCTTAACCTTTGACCCAGCAGCTTCCCTCCCCCAAACATAACGCCGAGTGAACAGGTTGACTCACTCCTTAAAATAAGTATCGTTCAACAATCTATAATGGAATGCTGCTTTACCAGAGAGTGAGACCATTTTATCCCCTGTGGACCCCAGCAGGTGTTGTCTGCGGAGCTGGAGGCTCTTCGGGTTAATTGAATAGCCTCAGCAGAGACCACAAGGCTATAGTGACTGGCAAAGGTAGTTAGCGCATGTGGCACCGCTCAAGAGTGCCAGCTGAAAGTCCTGGGCGGCTGCAACTGATGCAGCCAGGCACAGGAATGAACAGGCAGCTACAGCGTCAAGCTGTTCACTGACAGACTGATGCTATTTGGCTGTTAACAGGTCCCCAGCTGGTGTCTGGTGTATGTGTTAGCCTGGTAGCATGCCACTGTTTTGGTCTGCGGATGTTCGTGAGCATGTGTGCAGCATGGATGTTGGCATGAAAGCGTCAGAGGCCCCCGACACAAGCTGCCACCAGAATAAAGAGGCAATGGCGGGCATTTATTTAGACAGCTTGTGTCTAGGACAGGCGGAATGCAGACCACAAGCTCCAGGGCTGCAGCGCAGTGATTGAGAGGGCTCGTTTGTACACAAAAAGCCTTGTGCAGGGATTGGATTACAGCAAGATTGGAGTCTCCAAATGGTAGCAGCCTTGCCACTTTACTGGTGGGATTTTTCATGGTCTGATGCAGCATTTACTCCTAAAAGGTACATGAAAAGCACAAACTGATCCCTGGATATGAGATAAATGTGGTAACATGTTTGCATAATTCTCAGTGTCTTATTAGAGTTATTAGACATAACTTTGGCTTTCGAATTCTTTGGATGGTATGTCTGTGGTGAGCTGTAATTTTTACAATGGATTACACCGCAATTTTAGCACACAGAGAGAAAAATAAGTTGGGAAAGCCGCTGAAGCACTTCTCCAGCGAGAGGCCTTTCTTTCTCATCTCCGAATGGGAATGGGTGGAGGGGTGGTGGGAATGCCTGTGGTTTTGGTTTCCTTCCCGAAACCTCCTGGTGTCACCAGTATCGTTTAATGAATCACTTGGGGTGACTTCAAATGAGAGCAGCCGGGCCCATGATGGCACCCCGCTGAACCGGCTCCCCACCGCTGACCGTACATCACACTGCGCTCATGAATCCCAAATGAGAGGCTGCAGACGATAATTCCCCCAGTCGCTAACGAATTAAAGAACCATTTCACACTGTACTTGTCCCTTTATCTCCTCTGTAGCTGCTTTATCAACATGGGTGCCGCATTGCTAATTCCACGGAGGCTATGTAAGGTGATGGTAATTACTGGCAAGCAGCTCAAATAAACACTGCTTCACTTATTTGCTCAGGTAAACAAATACACACAGAGCCTTCCCCCTCACATTTTGTAACAATGAGGGAAATAGAGCTCTAAAGTGGCTTTGACTAGATTAGTACACTGCCAAGCCGTGAAGCTCTCTATAGATCACGTCTGTTAGTCATGCTCAGCCCATAAGGAGTACATCATGTTAAAATTACATGAAACAACTTCGCAAGACGAAGACGCTTTGTGCTTCATTACATTGCGGAAATAAATTACATGTCAATTGGAAAGGGTACACCAACACAACGTTCCTGCCATGCCACACAATTAATGTTATCATCAGACCGCCTCGCTGCTAACAGGAGCGTGACAGCTCTTCCTAATGAGCATTTTATTCTAAATGAAATCAATTATAACTCTGACCACAGGGGGTGAAGACGGCTTCACTTTAATAAAAAACCTCAGTATTTACTTCAATAGTAATCAATGGAGTTTATCAGTCAAGCGAGGACTCCTGTGTCAGGTGTAAGCTCCAATTACTTCTGAGGCTTGGTTATAAAAAAACAAAAAAAACTGCTGACAGTCTTGTACTGGAAGCAAACAATTATCCTTCGACGAAGCCCCTGTTTTGCAAGCATGACTGCCACACCACAATAACTTTAAAAATTGATGGGCTTTGTTCTGGAAGTGGCTGTTTTGCTGACACTGAAAAATGAAGTGTAGTGTTTACCAGTTTTGGCGATGGTTCCCATTTGGGGTAGGTGAATTTATGTAGGGGACATAAGTCTGAAATGTGGGGACAGAGGGGGCAGACGGGGACATTGTGTGCTCTCTCTTTGTGACAGGAACAGAACAGAGCCCTTGTGCAGAAGTGTGAAACGGGGGGTGTATCTGTTCTTGTTCCGTTGTAATAGGATTATGTTTCTTGGAAAATTGTTTAAGGTCTTCTCACTTCTCATATAAGTGTTACTTTGTGACACTGGGGATTCACTATAAGGCCCTATCTTCACTGTTGTCTACCATTGTCGACCTACAGTTACATCCCTGTGTTGTGGCCCAAGGCATTTCACTAATGTTATGAAATCCTTTTCTTTGAAGACATTTCAATAACAATGGGAAGGCAAAGCAAGCGGGACCATCTACACTGGCTTTTCTCATCAAGATGAGCATTCCATCGCTAGGAATTTTGGCTGCCGATTTTTTGTCTAATCACCATCGGCAGGATTAACGCGAGGTGACAAGGCCCATCAGCTCGGACCTTCGCCCGTCTGCATGACTGCCCCTGCTTGGCAAATTGTGTAGCTGCTAATGAGTGAGAGCAGGCCCATAACCAAGATAAGAGGAAGGGAAAAATACATTTATTACAGGGATTTCCTTTTTACTTCCTCCCTTTTTACCACAGCGCGGTCTTCAAGAGCCAAATTCAGCGAGGGCAACCAGAAGTGAGACACTTTACTTCTCTAAACCTGAGTGCTAAGGTGTTGGTGTAGTAAAAATAATTTTCTACAAATTAAGTATGTTATTTTTTGAGGAGTATCTAATTAGCAAAACAAAGTAAAAGTATTATTGTGAAAATTTAACTTAAAACTATAAATCTTCACATTTTAGCTGCGATTTGAATTCTCTTTGTATACAAATGACATCACACTATGGAAAAACTACAGTGATGTATGGCAATACACATATAGCAAAATCTTTTGCTGATCATAAGACAAAACATTCATTCTACAATAAATCACTTTATTATAAACAGTGCTTGTATGTATGTAATATGCTATAAGCCACGTTTGGTAACATTGCTGTTTTCTCCATAGAAGAGATAAAGGCAGCCGATCAACTAGGGAGCCAGAGAGCTGAGATCACATAAAAAAGAAACTGGCAATTAATTAGATCAATTTGTCATATGCACAAATGCATTGTGGGACTGTAAAGAATCTGTACGTGTTACTTACTCATTTTAAAGTCATTCCCATTGACCGAGTTTGTATTCATGATGACACTAGAGGCATTTTTTTGACGGTTCGTAATTTAGCAATACTGCTACTCTTATTATAATCTGAAATTTTGGGGTCTTTTCCAAAAGTTTTCAGAATGGAGAATCTAACTACATCAGTTTCTCCTCATTGATTTTATAGTACTGGCTGGCACTCCAGCTCCACTGGTTTCCATTGGCTTAGCTTTTTTATGTGGGTGCTGACAATGCCAGAATTAATGACTCCAACCTCACCCATATTACACTGTCATATGTCAACTGTAAGTGGTTGCAGGAATTGAGCACCCTCTAAGAAGTAGAGGGTGCTCCAGCATGTCTGTGTTGGAGCTGGGAGAGCAGGGATGTGATTAGATGAGCTGAGGCACAGCCAGCTGCAGTCTGTCTGGCTGCCACCAATCCCAACAAGCCTCCACCAGACACAGAGCAGGGAAGACAGTCCTCCACTTCCTCCTCTTTGGAGCTGTCAGTTGTGCCTACTATCAGTATTTTCCTAATGGGATGGGACAGGGGCACCGCAGATAGCAAGACATGACTAGGCTATGTGAGCGGGGAGAATATGACCAGCAGGGTTTCCCACCTAGCAGTCACCCTACTCAGGATCCAATTAAGAGATCACAGGGAAAAAAGGCATTCTGGCAACATGAAGTGACAGCTTCGTTAACATGCTCCAGCACAATGTTGGGAGTCAGCGTTAAGCTTTATACAGGCTCCTTTTTCACATTCTTATCACCTGTGTGTGTTGCAATGTAAGTGCAGTCTATTCTTAAATCACCAGTGGAAATGGGCTTAAAAGGAAAGGTTCCTAGAAAGCAGATATTTAGAAGGAGTACCCAACTGATAACAAACTAACAAACCGCCTCCAGTAGGGCGAATGAAACAATTTCTCTAAAATTCATATACAATTGCTTATATGTGATGACAAAAAGATGAGGCTAAGTTAAAGACTACTGAGCAATGGGATAGGCTAATCCTGAAACTTCCCTTTAATGATGTTCATAAAGGAAGGAAGACAAGAAGCTAACGTACAACACTAAGCTACACAGGAGCAGATCTCTCTCTCCCTCAAGTCACACTGACAAACCCTTTCATGACAACATTAATATGCTGTGATAACTATTCATTAAACCCAAGCAATGAGTTACTTCTGTAGAATTCAGCTGATGAGGGGAATCTGAGGTATCTACAGGACGTTCGAGCAGGTGAGGTGAGAAATACAGTAAAGAAATGCAGAACTACAGACCTGAACCCCAGTCACCCCAACCACGGCCCTGCTGAAATGTTCCTGCTGTCGACTCCACATGACAGAATCTGTATAGCCTGTGGTGATGTTTTTTAAACCAGCCAATCTAATCAACCACATCCCACTATGTGAATTCAAATGTGCCATGTGAAAAAGACTCTTGGGGGCTATTTACTAGCTTTCTCAGGGCACAGCAGGGTGAATCCATTTGTGTATGTACCCCACTTTTGACTTTTGCAGGAGAGGGGACTGCATTTTGCACAGGGGCGTTAATGTGTGTGATCATCCGGCACGTAAACAATCAGTGGCGTCAACTCTCTTTCTTTGAATAATCCATGAGAGAAAGTGGCCCAGAGGCATTCATTAATCCACTTCTTCCTCAGAAGTGCTTACCATACAACAGATTTGTGGCGGCGAGAGGATAGAGAGAATGCAAATGACTGCATTTACGTTTTTATTTACATTAACCACCACCAGGCCCCTCCCTTTTTCCGGCAAGGGAGCATCATGTGGCACTGGCGAGGGGTAACTGTGATGAAACGTTGATGGAGATAAAGGTTAACTGTTCTTCTCCAAGGGACTTCTGATGACTAATTGATTTGGCATACAGAACAGGCTGACATGGTGTGTCCCTTTGAAGGGGAAAAGGGAACCATTTTTGTTCCTTTACAGACTTATCAGACAGTAATTAGCTGATGAACAAAAGTGCCCTAAAGATAGATGTCATTAGAACGCTGTGATTCCCTGTCATTCGGAGCTGTGTGGCGTTTCATTCTTTATGGCTGGGTGGCAGGAGAAAATTAACTAGCCTTACATTTTCTTCCTAGCTGGTAACCCACATGATTTACCAGACACCAAAGTCACATCTGCTACTTTTATATGCTTGCTCATTTGTACAAATCACCATTTGGCCATGAAGTACAACAAACAACATATACAATGTTGTGGGCGATGCATGACATAATATGACTGCATAGCATGGCACAAATCAATATTCATTCCCATTTTTTACAATCTAATATACTGTACCATTAATTTTGCAGATGGTGTTTATTGATGTATGGCAATGATTTTCAATCCAGAGCCCTGGTTTTCAATATACCCATCTAATCAGGGGCAATTTTGCACCTGGGATGTGAGGTGAAAGCAATTAACTGTAATTAACTTCCGGTGCTCTGGGTCCCGAAGACCAGGACTGAGAACCACTGATACAGGGAGACATAACATACAACACATCTGAACATCAAATACACCCATAAATCCCTTCTTCATCATCTTAAAAATAACCTCTCCCACAGAGGCACCCGACACGACAACTGCGTCTGATCGGAGGCCGTGGCATGCTGGTCCATCATGTGAGAGCGGGCAGCGGCGCCTCCCGTTTCAAAGCCAAAGGAGCCGATGGCTGATGAACTCACCAAGGCTATCCGAGAGTGTTGACCTTTGACCTCATCGCTCACACCATGATCACATCCCACTGTGCATGCTTTCGTGCGCTCTAGCCTCTAACCCTTGCACCGTGCCCTCGATTTTAAAGTGAGAAACATGTATCGATTACAGAATTCCTCAACTGAGCAAGAAGTATGAGGCACACAGACGATACTGACTTGCAACTTTATCATGCTTTGAGCATAGCTGCATTTTAAAAAACATTTAGATTATGTTTTGTCACTGTCCAAAATATAGATATAAGAGGAGATATTCATTCTATCATAAAAAAAAAACTTAAGTTTCTGTCTTGTGCATTCCATGCATTGTAGAAAAAACGAGAAACCATAAGCAATGAAGTGTATCTGCACTGTGTCTATTCCTCGTTCTCTTCCTAATTCCCCCTCTCTGCAGAGTAGAGGTTGTTTTAACCTTGGCCTCATTGCTCCAACCAGTCCTCCACCTCTGGCCTCACTAGTGAATGCATGAGTCAGTGAGTGCCAGGCGTAGCGCTCTGTGCCAGTGGCATGCCTTGCCTGTATAGGGCACCCTCATTGGCCCGCCTCGCTCATTTACTGTTACAGGAGTGTAATGAGCGCCCAAGCCCAACAGGGGGCATCGTGTATAGTGAGCTTGAAGAAAGGGGCCAGGAGTGAGGCAGGGAGTGGGGTGGAGAGAAGCTGGAGGGGGGAGGGAGGTAAGATATAAAGGTAAGAAAAGGAGAAGAGAGAGAGGAATGGGGCATGGAAGTCAGGTGGCGGAGCTGAGTGAACCTGATAGGGAAAAGAAGTTTGCCTGTCAGGAGGATGGAGATACACAGAGCAGGAGAGAGGGAAAGATGTGGCAGCATGAGGTAGAGAGGAGATTTGGAGGAGGTAAGGAAAGGGTAAAGAGAGGGTGGAGAGAGAGAGATGGGGAGGAATGCAGAGAGGAGGCAGTGGCTTAGTAATAACCCTGGTCCTTAACTGCTGAGAGCGGCTGTGAGCGCAGCTCTGCTCCTGCCCATAGCTCCGTCTGCTAATTACTGTTACCAAACACAAATTTGTCATTGCTTTGACATGTGCACCACACAAACTAATGGTGCTATTTTGTATATTTTATTAGTTTGGAAGGAACCAATAAACCTTATCATCATGAGGGCTTTTTCCTGAACGCCCAATCCTGATATGCAGTGCAATATCCTAGCTGGTTCAGACTTAAACTATATGAGGGCATATAGTCAAATGAAAAACTAAATAGGGATCATACGCATTACTCTAATCCCCACTGTAATGACCATATCAAGCAGATTGATGAGATTATGTTCTGATTGCCCTAGTTGGTGCTGTCTGCTGCCTCAGATGGCTGGCAGAACCCGGCAATTAAGTGCCCAGGATTATAAGTCTTTTCATTTGATCCCTTAGTCGCTCTCGCCAGTATTAAAGCAAACCCCCTCCCTATTATTGTCACTATCCATTTTTGTCCTTCTCGACTTGCCATTGCAGCCAAGCGGTTTTTTTTTTCTTTTTTCTTCTCCCTTCACGGTGGTGCTCGGTTAAAAACATAGGTCCTTATTACATTGCAAAGTGAAACACTGGAAGGGAAATATGCGCAAGATTTGAGGGGAGTCCAATATAACTGAGACTCGCTCCCTCTGCCATCTCTCTGTTATTGCATAAATCATGCCTTTTATTTAAGAAAACATTCCTGCACTGTGGGGGGACGCAAACTGAGATTTGGGTTGCACCATGCCTCGCCTAGTTTGTTCTCCGTTTGAAAAGTGGGGTGTAAATTGTTGGTTACGCAATACTGAGATACAGTACATGAGGGCTTAGGGGGACTTAGAGTCTTCATCTCTGCATTGAAAACACAAAGATCGGGAGTTTTCTGCCAGTGTGGAACAAGCACTGGGTATTTTACATGGACATGGAAAAAAGCATTAAGGTCTGTGGTATTCCTACCACTTCAAAGCCTTATTGAGTGTCCCCACCAGGGAGTTAGTGGCCTTTGATCTGAATTAATGTGTTTATTTGCATTACATATTCATTTACATAATGGCCATGTGCTGCAAGATGCTAAGTCAGCTTTCTGCGAAGTTGCACTAATGGTAATAGACTACAACATTTCCAAAATTGCACCGCAACTTCTGCGCTATGCCATGTTCATGTCATGTGTAATTTGTTGATTCCTGAATACACTGTATATCGTTACACATCAGCATATTGCATTGCCATTTGAAAGGGTGAATAATGACATAACATTAGTATAGAGTTAGTAGTGCTATAAAGAGATGTGACATACCTGAACCAGTCCAAGGCAATCCAAGACAAGCAATTGATTTTCCAGGCCGAAGGGATGGAGAGAGAGAGAGAGAGAGAGAGAGAGAGAGAGAGACAGAGACAGAGACAGAGACAGATGGATAGAAAACATGATTAATATTTTCACAAGGTACAGGATTTTTTTATTTCATGGCAAAGCAGCTGTGAAATCACCCAAAAACTGTCTTCTCATCCATACCAGAGAGTACATTAGAAACTGTCAGTCAAACATATACACAACATTCCACAGCTGTCAACAAAATTCAAGTGCCTGTACCATTAATGGTCTGATACCTCTGAGACAAAACCGTATCTTCTCAGTTACATTTCTAATGTGAGAGAAGAAACAAGGATTCACCAAAGACAATGGAAAAACCTTGGCTCCATCTTTGACCGCTGTTCATCGCAATTTTTCTATTCCCTCAACTTATCACAGTTTGACGTCTTCTGAGTATTGTCATGATAGATGAGGACTATGTATATGGGTAAGTCTTCCAAGTTAAATATCTGGTTCTCTCTTTGCTACACGTCTGCAAACAGTCAGGAGGGGGGGGCAGAGGAGTCTACTTTAGGTTTATATTACCTGACTGAAAAAAGACTCTATCCAGATGGATTCGCTGACACTTTTTTAACATGCTGGCAAGGCCTTGTAACTGCGCTGTTGACAGCATGCATAAATACATGGGATATAAACTGAACACAAACAATCCCGCAATCCCGTCTGATGAGTGCCAGACCTACATGTCAGAGGACACAGAAAGTGTCTTCCGCATTAAATTCATATTTTCCTCTCTATTCAGCTTAGGGCAACGGTTTCCTCGGAGCTGATTCCAGTTGGTACATAGCAGAGATAAGCCTGATTTGCTCATTACCTGTCTAACACTGTGTATGTGAGAGCTGTATGCTGCTGAAGGTCCTGACTACATAAGCTTCTGGCTGTCCTCATTTTACACTCCCTGCAAGTCTGTTCATTTTGTGTGTTTATGCCTCACTTATGACTTCATCTGTTGTATTGCCAATGAGCCCTGCTGTTTATTCCTAATCATTTTATCTTTGTATACTTGTTCTTACAAGTTATAATAGCCGCAATATTTCCTCAAATCCCTGCAGTTTTCCATTGGACCGAGCGGGGCAATCAGTCCTCATAGTGCCATCCTGTCATCAATCTATGGCCCTCTGTGGAGCCCGGCTGTCTACATGCTGATCTATGCTCTATACATGCTATACATGCTTTTCTGTGGAGTGCAGAAAAGCAGTAAATCTAACTATAATCATGTGGCCAGTCAGTCGAAGTTTAGAGATTGGCAGCTTTGCCAGGAAAATAGTGAAGGTGATGGTGGCCAATGGTATCAAAACTGATTCTATGACTTTTTAGTCAGGCAACGCCCACGCTCCCCCTCCCCTCCCCTCCCCTTTCCTCCCCAACCAATAATTTACCCTGAACATTTATGCCGGATTTTGATGAGTTATTTTTCATGTTGGACGGACTTGCTCTCCTCCTAAGTGGTCCGGGCAAGAATCACAGCACTCATCCCTGACACTCCTCTCAGTTTGAGGTTTCATAGAGTAAGATATACAGGTATTTAATGAACCTTTTGAAGAAAGGGATCAAATCTCAGGTCTTCCCAACTTCCATTTGGACCTGCGCCTTGCGATCAGATGAATTATGCCGCCAAGGGGCAGAAAGAATAATAAGAAAATCCATACATGCAGTTTTCGATTTAGCACAGACCGAGTAAGTGCAGCGCTACTTTTGCTTTACATAAGTGTTTACATGTCTCACTTAATGTGCAACTGTGCCAGATGACTTTAAGGAGAACCATAAATCCTCGGTTTGGCTCCTAAATATTTTCTTGTGTTTATGACTAGTAAACCTGCTGCGTTCTGGATTTGCTAAGGAGGCCAATGTCTTTTCCAAGCTCCAGGGTGCAAGTAGCTCTGCACTCCATCTCTATTTAGTCTATTTAGTCAGAGCTGGATAGCGGTGATCTACCATGTCAAAGCCCGACTTTGACCTGATTTCTCCTGATGCTTTGTCTGGTTTCTATAAGGCAAGGGAACCGAGAATCCAATAAATTCAGAAAATATACTGTGATTAAATGAGAAAAGGATTAGGCAGAGGTGAGGTGTAATGCAATGTAATTACACTATGTAAGCGCGTTTGTGTATACTGTATAATGTCTTATGTATATAAAGGTCCATGGTGAATAAGGTTGAGGTTACAGTAAGTCATAGACTTGGGACTTGATTACATCAAATAAAGTCACTCATGTTAAAGGCTACGATGGAGAAAGCTCACCAAGGCTATATGTTGCAACATACAACATGAATACAGACTAACTTTGAAGTAACTAAATCACAATTACAAAGGCAGCTATAGAGGTGAGTTACATTAAGTTGAAAGCCAAATAGCAGCGTGTGTCAGCTTTAAAAGAGACACTTTCATACGTGAGTGAAAGCAATGTGAGGCAACCAACAGAATTCCAAAGAGACCAAATAGCTGGTGCTGGAATTGTAAATGCATCAGTCACAAAAACTGCTAAATTATTTTATGTGGCAAGGGGAACAGTCTCGAATATCCTGACAACATGTGCCAAACACGCACAAACTGCATCAGCAAAAGAGAAACAGAGGAAGAGGCACACCAACAAGGCTAGATGCACACTTAACAGGACTGACTTGGTTGTTAAACACTAAAAAACTACAGTCTCAAATATTAACACAGAATTCAAAACGCACTTCTGTGACACACTCAACAAACACTACATTGTGAGTTTCACAAAGCTGGTATTCTGCTTGTATCCAAGGCCAACGCACCAAGATGCATAACCTGGTGTAAGGAGCACAAAACCTGGACCCCGGAGCAACATAAAAAGTAATGATGTTGTCATGTCAGCTTTACATTTGGAGAAAGCCAGAGGAAGCCTTCAACCCACAATGTCTGTTGCCAACTCCTAAACATGGCAGCAGATCTATAATGGTATGAGTCTGTGGCAGTCATTAGGTCAGATGATAGTGGCCAAGGGATAATGAGGCCATTTTACAGGTTCAGCTGAACCCTATGGAACATCCCTCAGGATGTTTTTTTAGATTTAACATTCAATTCAAAACCACATATACTGTACTAGTGTATGACATACCTTGTTTATGAGATGCTTCAATTAGTCTTTGAACTGCGAGTGAACTTCTGTAATGTAGTACACAAGCCAGCTAGTAGTGGTTTCTCTACAAATGAAATACAACCAACGAATTCGCCAACACCGGTAACATTGTGTATGGAGCAAATGTTGAGGGGCGCTACAGAAATAAACTGTACAGATATGATTCATGAACTTCATGGCCATTGGAGGATCCAGATGACTTTGGTTTACCATTTTGGGGTGCAGAGAGGGAAACACTGAACATACAGACATCCCACAGGAGATCAGCCTCTTTGTGTTAAATGTGATTTAACACAAAATCAGTTCATACACAACGCATTGCAATTCATTTGAGTCCATTAACAGAATGTAGCAAATAAACACTCTGCTCTCTCTGGATTTAATTATGACACTGTTCGACAGACTGCTACCAAGAAGAGTGGATTAATCAAAGCCATCAGCCTCCCTTCCATTTGTAGGACCCTGAAATTGTGATAACTTACAATAAGATTCTGGTGAATAGAAATACTGTTCTCTCTCACTCAACTAAATCCACAGTCCTTCCTTGGACCACATTGTTAGTTTGGGGGCTTTTAATGTCGGACAGACTCGCTCCCCTCCTAGAGGAGTCTCATGTGTGAGCAACAAGCTCTCCCAGCTAAGAAGACTTTCATCATGCTTCGGTGACAGAGCCAGTAATTGGAGTGCCCTCTGCCTTTACGCACAAACCCACATGCTGCAGTTACAGTACACAACTTTGATTTAGATCCCAGTCTGCCTTCATTACCCGCAGACACGCCCTCCATGGGTTGAATTTGTGGGCGCTGAAAAGTCATCTGTCCTGATCGGTGGGGGAACTTATCACGGGACGACGTCCTCTTTGGTGGTTAGATAGCTCCATCACTTGAGAAACCCAGTTATCTGAACTGGGTGATCCATCTGAGCAGCTAAAGATAGGCTGAACAGGGGGAGGGGTCGGGTCATACACATTTCCTATTCTCAGTAAAGCGGGTTCTACTTCAGCAGGCCCCTTCATCTCACTTTTGATATTTTCATGAATCAGTACGAAAACAAGCAGGGTGCATGGGATAAAGAGGGAGAGAGAGAGGGGCGAGAGGGGCGGGGGGCGGCGGGGGGGGGGGGTGGGGGGGGGGGGGGGACACCCGCAAGGGGAACAGCTGTCTGTGAGATTGCTCCAATGTGTGAGCGCAGGAGAAAGAATCCTTTTGTTTCCACGCGGTTTGCCGCTCCACCGCGGACCTTTCATCTGCACGGTGCAGACAAAGGCCCCATGCATCTCGGATGGGGCAGAAACCTCAGGAAGCGCGTGCAGGAGGACTAATGAGTAGGGAGGGAGAAAGCATAAACATGTTCCAGGAAGTGAAACTGTGTGTAAACGGACAGTAAAGTGGTTTCACTAATTGTCACTCCTGTTGCTGCTGGACAATGGTCTCCAGAAAAATAAAAAGAGAGGATGGCTTGGCTAGGCAACCTACCTGAGACTTATAGTCACACTTTGAACATTTAGTCAACTCAGTTTCAGTGAAGGATGAGCACATTTGGGAATTCCTAATTCATTCTGAAGGAACAGGTCTGAAAGAATCTGAATTTGTTTTGTTTTTTTACTCACTCTCTCACTGCAATCTGATGGAGAAACTCTTTCTTTAAAAATTGAGTGACTTGCTAACTTGGAGGCATTTCACTGAGCATCCTCATAATGATGCCTTAATTCATCATTCCCTTTATTTAAACTATTTCATGTCACCCCATCAAATAAAATCAGTACTTAGTCAAGAAACAGCTTTGGCAGAAAGCAGTATCAAAGCGAAAAATGGTTTTACCACCAAAAAGAGATCAAATGACATTTTTGGAAGAGCGTTTTTTCAACCAAATTGTTCTTGCTTTGTACAAGACCTCCAACACTGCAGATTGAGTTACCCAGTTCTCTATGAATCTTCAATGTTCTGGTTGTAAATGTATAGTATCCATTGTCTCTATTTGACTAAAAACATGACTGTTTGACCACAAATGCCAAAGGGCAACATTTGCAATTTTTGTAAGCCATAGCATTCGTTTAAAATGTATTTAAAGGGGGAGCTGGTTGCTCCATGCAAAAAATAAAGTGCAAGGTGTAACTGACATAGATGCTTGGTGTGAGACAGAAATGCCCATTGACTTCAATGCTATAACTGCAATTAAATTACTTCAAAATAATCAAAATAACAGACAAGATTGTTATTACACACTCATCATTTGAAATCCAGTTTTTTTCTATTATAAATATTTTTAACCATCACAATCAAGTCTTGAAGTCTATTCTGATGAATAGAGTCTCTGCAGTCCCTTGACTATGATATCTATTACCGCTTTATGTGGTTAGTTGTTGTTATACAGTAATTATTTTGATGCATACTTCAGACTTGAAGCTCTGCCTCCACAGTCAGTAAATCATCCATCCAACTGTTTTGATGCACTTTGAGTTAATTTCATAATAGGATTCTGTGAGATGCTGGTTTCCCGCAGCACATGGTTAAAGGTTCTTTATTCGTCAGTGGAGGGGGAGTGAGGCCAGATGCCGGTCTTGGTTGTTGAGGATGAGTCTTTTAAGTAACAGACCGTCCTTGTGCACTGTCACTGAACTGAGGCACAGCGGCACCAATATTTCCCTCCAGATAGTACTTTCGGTAAAGGGAAAACAAATGGGAGAGCGAGATGGCATGCTAAAATCTGTTGAGAAAGCCTCTTTGAATGCAGTTCCATGGTACTGTTGTCTTTAAGAGGTGAAGACAACATCACAACAATTAATGTTTGTTTTGCACTCATATCATGCATCATAAGCTTGGGTTTAAACTCAATTCTCATCAAACATCTAATGAATTATATCCCATGTGTGTTGAAATAAAGTAGGCAAGGTAAAGAAAACTTAACATAAATGCGATTCAAAATGTCAATAGGAAACTGGCTGCATTCATTTCAGAATTTTCAAAAACCTAATTAATGAGTATCGTATTCTGTTGGAATCAAATTAATCTTCTCTTAACACTATTTTTACTCGTTCTCAAGCTAATATAACCGTAAGTTTCCCCTATGGTTTGGAGGGACACTTAAACAACTGGATGGATATCGGAGTATGTGACTGCTCTGGGGAAGCCAATTGCCTCTGCAAGTGAATGCTTCTGCAAGAAAATTCCTTGCTCGAAGAATGATTCTGTTTATTATCTTTCTTTTGCACTTGTCGAGCACCCACTTGTGTGGCCCTTGGTGCCTTCTGGTTTTGTGAAAATAAACAAATGTCTTGCAGGAAGCTGTGGCAAGTGGCTGCCTTCATCTCCTAAATAAAGAGCACTGGGCGAACAGCAGTCATTCTGCTGTTTGAATGCCATAAATATGGAGGAAAAAACTATACACCAGAGTGTTGACACTTTTTTCGATTTCATAAGAAAGCAAAGTTTTGGCTAAGCATTCCAAGTCTGCTGCTTCCTCCTCCTCACAAATGAGCTCTCGATGGACCGCTGAACATGCTTTTGTGGCGCCTTACATCATGTTGTGGCTCATACTTCTGAACACACACAAACACATGTTTAGCCCTGGAGTATGATTTCATGTCATAAACAAATTACGTCAAGATGCCCTCTCACAGTACCATAACAAACTTTGAACGAACTGAATGAGACATTATCATATAGAGTTGATTTGTGGCCTTAGACGGTACAAATCTAACTCGCCTAATGTTTGAATTTAAAGTCCCTTTACTGAGACTTCACTCTCATTTCAGTGAATTTTCCATGATATTTCACCTGTAATGGCAGATACTGGCACAATATAAGGTTAAAGGCTTATTATCACAATCATCACAACTTATCCCTGCTGAAACTGTTGCATGAGCATGGGGCATTCAAGGACACCACTTGGCGGATCAGTACTGAGTCTGGTCTACTTTAAGCTGCAGTCTTAACCAAACGTTTCACAAAGCTAAAAGGAGCGTCACGGTAACAGAATTGGCAGTAAAAAGGACGAAAATGAGACAGATAATATATTGTTCTTGCTGAGATACTGGAGGAGAGACACTGAAACTGCCTCAAGCCAGTGAAATATACCAAGCTTCATTAGCCAGTCCATATATGGCAATAGCTGCTTAAGACCTGGTAGTAGCTATTAAGTAGCAAGAATTATGGTGGCTATCAATAGGCAAAGTTGCAGAGGAAAAAAATCACAGCCATGACATGACTTATTTCCACTCCTGACATGCAAAGATACTCAACTTCTCATCGCCTAACATTATCCATTTATTTCTGAAAAAGTCTCTCCGCTGTAAACATTTCAGTTTCTCAACAAAATGAAATACAACCATGCTGTGCTTTTCAATAAATATTGGGCAAAATAGAGAGGCAATACTGCGCTCTCCCTGAGAGCACCAGCTGAGGAAATTGGATGGTGTGTGTGTGTTTGTGGAAGGATTGCAAATGATTTCCCTTTTTGATTTATCAGTTTTTCTGGCACACGAGGCAGCAGTTATTCAAATGAGGCTCATAGGAGACCTTAAAATGTCACGATGCTAACAGTTGTTGAAACTCATGTGTGGCATATGCAATTTAGCAATATAATTATTACTAGTATTTTCTAAACAGTAAACATTATTTCAAAGGCTGAGATGACTTGCTTACATGTCTTTTCAGGATCATCATTCCATTCAAGTCACTAAACTGACCACAACATGGAAAATAATTTTTCAGTACTTTCTCCAGTTCTATGAAAACTGCCTGTGAGAAGCTCTCCTTCAACAGATTCTTCTGATAGTCCCAAAATGTGTCTGTTTCTAATATGAGAATGCATTTGCTTTGGTTTCGCTTCTCATGTAATGGGGCATTTTTTTGTCTAATTACAGCCACATAAACAAATCATTAGTCTGATTTGTATTAAAAAATACAAAGGATTCATTAGGATGGGTATAATGTAACAAAATAACAAAAGCAGTTACTGCTTACGGTACAATAGAAAATTAAAACTGGCTTGATACAATTGCACATAGTGGCATCCACATCCCAAACATAGACACAAATCCTGAGGTCACAGTAATGAACAGTGAGGATATTAGCTGACGGATGTGTTACTTTATGGAGTTGCTGCAGGAACGCTAACTGTTCCCTCTGAAGTACTGTAACCGGAACAAAGCCTGGAAACAACAAGATGAATCATGCCACTACTGTTCAACTAACGATGAGGTAGGTAAGAGACCATTTTAAAATCATGTAGTGGCTTTGTACATGATTATCTAAGTGTCCGTCATTTCACTACAGGGTACAGGAACAGGCATTACCAGCAAAACAGAAATAAAATATATAGGCACACACTGGCTTCCAACACAGCTGTGAATGACGGTATTTGTTTCAACCTTGTGTCATTCATTGATATGTGGGTAAAGGGGCCTGTGCCCCAGGCGTGTGTGTTCAAAACACACTCTATAAGCTGGGGGGGTTTGTGTCAGCTGTTGGTAATGCCTTATGGTTCCGAAATGGGCACCTAAACCATAAAACACACCACATCCCCTCGTCTGTCATCGGCATAAAGACGTCTGGGTTGGCACATGGGAATCATGATTGTCATGCCAACTCTCAACATGTGTCCACTCCATGTCAGGAGTGAAGGGACTGCAAACAGGCGCAAAGACAGTAATGAAAGCACTGGGGAGTAAGTTATCTTTTAGGGTCTAAAATTGGGGTTAAATTGCAAGTTTGAAAATGTGCAAAATCAGACTGTATCCATTCAACTTTACCAGCACTTGGAGAAACTGATTCTAAGGAGGTTTAGGTTAATTGTGTAGGCAAATTTTATAACGTACAAATATATTTGTATGGGCATTTGTCCTTCGGACACCAGGATCAAGAAACTATGCATAGGCTTATTTTGGCATGTTGTGTAATGATGGTACAGAGGATTACGAATTTAATATGCCACTAAGTAACAGGTGTAAATAGTGGCTGAGTCAGCCTCTGATGCGTTCTCCCTGATCTATTCCAATACGCAACTCTCTGAAGTACGTCCAGCAACAGCACTTGAAGAGTAAATACATGCTGCAAACATACTCCATGTAACAGAATCACTTCATCGTAAATCAAGCTGGGCAGTTCTCTTGAGGACTCGTAGGCCTCGGTCTCAGCAGTGGCTGCGATGAAAAAGTCCAGGAGCTCTGCGGTAGCCTCATGCCAGGCAGCGTGGATGTGACCTGGGCTCAGTTGTGATAGTTGTGAGTAATGGCCCTGTCCGGTCCGCTTGGCTACCCGGTGCGGGTTACTGCTAAGGATCCAGGACTGGATGTGTGAGATGAGGCACTGGGGAGATATTAAGCCTGTTTGATGGCGTTTTTAGTACGGTGGCGCAGAGTTGTAAAGAGGAGGGATTTTCTGGCCCCCAGCTGCCAAGAGAAACACCTGCTCCTGTGTCAGATCCAAAGCATTCTGGGACGAGCCCCTGAGCCCCACATGGGCGGTGGTTTTGGGCGACAGAGGGGGTCAGACCAACAAGGTAATGTTTGTGATCAGAGGAAGAACTGTGTCTGGGCTTTTCAAATGGGGGCAATGCGGTAAGCAACTGACCGTCGAAGCCTGATGCTGACAGCTTTGAAGGGTTTGAAACTGAAAACCCTGTCAGTCAACCCCAAACTCAGCCTAAGGGGCGACGAGGGGAAATGGTAGAGGCTTGTTTCTTTATTTTCCTTTCAAAAGGACCTTTTTCCTGAAGGTGGTAGGGTGGAGGGACTTCTGTGCCCGTGCTGAGGCATTTCCAGGGACTTTTTATCATTTTTTTAGTTTGTTCTATGATATTTAGCATCACACTTCTAGGAGCAGTGATACTTCAGGAATAATCACATCAGCCTACGGGGATCATTTGACATTAACTATGACCTTTACTGTCTCATTCACAAAAGAGACTTGAGAAATGCCCTGAGAAGAGTGAATGGAGTTACATTTAGGTGGATTTCAACTGGACAAATAATGTGGCTCTTCCATAATTGCCTCATTTAGCATGTGTCAAAAGAGGAGCTAGTTAAAGCCCTTCTGTGCTGCCCCGAGTCGATCGGGTGATCTCAGTGTACTCAGTCAAACAGAGGCCAATTTCCTCACTATTAATCAAAGTAGCCCTCGGCCTGACAGACAAGAAGTCTCTTACTGATCATGAAGATTAATGTCAGTCCCTGTGTATTTCAGAGGTTTGGTCCTCGTCTCCAGTGGTTCAGCCCATGTTCTACTTTCACAGCTCTCCCTCCTCCACTCTCCATTCTCTCTTCCCTCAACAACAAACATATTTCATCCTCTGTCTCATAACAATAACTTGTGCCTATGTCCATCTGTTCAATAGGGTAATGCATAAAAGAAAGGAATTATATCCTGCCAGTCGAAACCACAGGTGCCCAAACTTGACATGGAAGGCCAAGGGCTGAAACGCAACATTTTTAGTGGACCATCAGCCCAAAATGGTATTGGCCATTGATCATCTTGAAATGTAAAGGTATAGTTAATATTTTCTTTGGTCTTAAATCACCAAAATGCTAGTTAAAATGCCTGAGCAAATCAAAACACACCTCTGATATTGCTAAATTACACTGAAATAAACCAAATAAAGAAAACCATATCATTCTTTGGAACTTGTTGGAGGGCCAAAAAAAACTTTTGATGAGAGCCAAATTTGGCCCACAGGCCCCTCTTTGGGCAGCCCTAGTCTAAACTTAAAAATATTGTACTGCAAAACTAGACGCTCAAAAACTCCCTCTCCTGAAAGCTGCTGGTCAAAAGGAGAGCGTAGTGATGGCTCATACTGACCTGGTCTTGTTTACTCTCACTGGGAATGAATGGCCGGATTCCTGGCTCTGGGTTCAGCGCCAGACATTTCAAACACACAGAGATTGGAGTTACCAGCTGCTCTAGTACCTCAACCGCTACTAACTCCCCCAGCAAACCCACCCTTCACACACACACACACACACACACACACTCACTACACTTGATACCATGAGCTGCAAATACAGTGGATCAGGGCCGACACAAATAACTCCACCAAAGTTTTGAGTGAGTCTAGCAGACCCCCAACTCCGCTGAGGCCACTTGTTCCCTCTCAGCAGCATCTCCAGATGACAGGATTTGAGACAGACTGTCTCCCAACGGTTGTGACGCCTCTTTAAGAGTCGGGTCCTCTTGCAATCTGACAATATGCCTAGACAGAAATTTAATCTCAAATTCAAATTTAGCCCCCTCATGATTACAGTACAACCAGCTTTTGTCAGACTGCAAGAGGAGAGTGTCGACAAACTGGGGGAAAATGGAGTTGGCATCAAGAAACACATATATAATATAAAATCGCATCACATAGACAGAAATGGAATTTGTCTTTTGCGGAGGGGGCTGTTTCTTCTTCTCCTTCAGGTACAGAACAAAGAGCACCAATGCATATGAAGGACAATTATGCAGAAGGACAATCCAAAATGCTCACAAGTGCAAGTGGCTCTTCGTTTGAGGTGACTGCACTGTAATACTGTATGGGAGAGTGGCGCTGGCACTGGAGCAAACTGGCGTTTGTAGTGACAGGCCCTCACAAAGGCCTCCCGCCGTGAGTCAACAAACATGCTGTCTCATGAAGATGACAAGGCCCCATCAAACACATCCGCACACAAAGGGATCTTTGGGATGCTGACAATGTTGGCCTTTCATCGAATGGGAATAGTTGCTTCAAAAGCCCACCCAACAGACATCCCCCCACCCCACCCCGATCCCCAACTAGTTGCCATGACGCCAAACATACAAACCCAGCAATGCGCAACAAGAAGGCCATCATAGGGCCATTGTCCAGCGTCCAGAAATCAAATGAAAATGTGCTTGATTAAATCTTATGATTAAAAATTGATGTGATGAAAGAGGGACGAGCAGGGGTTATGGAGGACATGTTGTGTGAGGAGGGGAAGAGAGCGGAGAGAAGCGGAGACAGCACACACACTTGAAGAGGCAAAGATCATGAAATAAGAAAACAAATCACGGGCAGTTTTGCTGTTTAATTTCAAGCCCTATTAACTACAAGCAAATTGGAGACTCGAGCTGGAATTCTAAACTCACAAAAGGTTTCTTGCTTGGTCCGTCAAGTCTATTTCCCACTAAGGTTATTGGCTTTCACATACCCTTTCATTGAGTTTCACATACCCTAGATCAATATGACAGTGTGCAGAACCGGTCATGGTCATTATTGCAGAATGTCTAGTTGCCTGGTGGATCCATTTGTTCTCTCCGAATACACTGAACCCCTCCACGTGTCTTTGGTGAAAATACGACTACTGCACTGTTTGGTTAAGTACGTAATGTAATGAGCACATACACAAGAGGACCCAAACAAACAACACATACTGTACAAACATGCACAAATTCTCTGTCCTTTTCTCTCTCTCTCTCTCTCTCTCTCTCTCTCTCTCTCTCTCTGACAAACACACACACACACACACACACACACCACACACCCTACTAACCTAGCCTACTACATTTATCATCATACAGTGTAGATGTATGATGTAAGAATGTACTATATACGGTTTGTGCCAAAATCCTTACTCCCCCGTGCATCTTTCAAGATGTATTCTATTCAAAACACCCTCCATAATGGCTTATATTTGATTTTGTATACACACATTTTCCAGTATTTTATAGGGCATCTCTTTCCATGGGTGGAGTACCTTTGATTTGTGGCTTTTCCTAACCTGGGCATAGTATGAACACTTAGCTCCCCGCTGTCAAGCCCTTGCTGCAGCTGGGCATTAGGTTTGCCAGAGACACAATACTCTCCTCAGGGCTTGAGCTCACTGTTGGCAGGGATTTCGTTTTGGACACTTTAACCTGCCAGCAAATCTGGGTGGGCAGCTGGTAGTAACTTGAGCTCCATCTGATCAACGCCAAGTTCTAACTCGGTGCTGTCCCTGAGGCACTATTTCTAACCTTACAGCCCGGTGCCCGACCTTAGAATGACTATCTCTACACTTAAAAGTGTCACACAAAGACTGCATAGAGTAGTTAATGAAAATATGATACTACAATGTGTTTGTCATGAAAGTACAACGACAAGTGCCAAGGGGGATTTCTGTTGTTATATCTGTCTCCATAAAAATGTTTGCTATGGTGTTTGTCCATTCAGGAACTAAAGGGATTTGAGGTTGTATCAGAGTAACTAAAGAGTTTACTAAATTTCTTTCAAATTTGGGTGGGCAAAAAGACAAAAAAAAACATATGTTTAAAGACATACCGTCAGTTTGAATTATGCTCCAAACAGAGATAATCAGCTTGTTAGTAGTGTGACCACATTTCCATGGAGTATTCACTCTGTCTCTCTCTAATTGCCTGGCAAAGTCCTTCGACGTGTCATTAAGGTGCACAGGTTACTCTCACCATCGATCTTGGGTAATAATAACAGTCTCAAGCTATGTTCGATTTTTTTTATTTTTTTTTATTGGCCAACACATGAAAGGAAGAAGAAGAGCGAGCTGTGGGGCATCCCCGATCCAGCTCCCATGGTTTATTACTAGGAAGATGCTCGCCCACACTCAGGTTCTGTTTCTGCTGCAGAACATAGACTTGTATTTTGATGCAAACACTGGTGTCTCAGTGAGATGCTCAGTTTCTCATCAAATATTTTCAATGTGCTCCAGTTTAAAGGAGATTTCTGCTCTGACTGGCTCAATGATGTGTCACACAACATAACCTATAGAGTATTTTGGATTTACTACAACATGAGTCATTCAAACTGGCATCAGCTACATTAAGCAGATATGACAGACAAAGGCTGGTAATGACACTTGAATACCCAACATAGCCTAAAGGGAACAGCAAAACATATTATCCAATTAAACATTTGTGTTCTGTTGAATTTTGATGGCATATTAGTCAAATAAAGAAACCAAGGCTGTATGTATAGGATCAGCATTGGTTTGGCAGCAAGGTACAGTGTGAGGTAGTGTTCTGGGAAGGGGAGGGGGGTATTCCAGGGCGCAATGCAGTCAGAGACAGCGGGCGCTTTCTCTTGAGTTGCTTTTGGTATACGACTTTAAATCCAAGCACAACACCAAGGTTGGTTCAAGAGTCAGAGCGTAGCTTTGTCCAGCCTCAGAGCAGCCGTGTTTACCGGACAGGAGTGACTAATACCGTCGGCGTCGATGTTATGTCATGATGACGAAAGGCTGAGACTTTGTTTATAACCAGCCTGCCTGACTGATCTGACCTTGTTTACAATGTGCTTAGAGCTCCCTAAGGAAAAGTTTAAAAACTGTTCCTGAAATATCGATACTTATTGACATAACATGGAATCCCAAACATGGGTCACCATCAGTAGGATTTCATGGTAGGATTTGCAGGTTGGCAAAAAAGAACCCATAATCCTCCCATTCACAGTTGTCACCATTCACCTGTATAGTATCAGTTGGTGATATACAGTATGTTTGCTGTTTCAGGAGCAAAGTTGTAAACAGGCACACGTTTTTTTTTATTTGGGAGATTAATCATGTGTCCTTTATCTTCCTTAACCGCAGGTCATATAGCTGCCAACCAACTATCAACAGCTGCAAGCTGTTGTAAGTTGTCAAGAGATTGATTTGGCTGTAGTGCACAGTTCATATAGGGAAATATTTTTCAATTATCAGCAGGCTATGTAAATGACTTTGAAAGATGTAAAGTAGGCCTGCTGCTGCTGTGGAGAGCATCAAAAGTATGTAAATAAAATAATATCAATGACAACACACCAGGTCAACACAGCAGGTGTATACTGCATCGTATCATTTTGACTACAACATTGTGATTAATTCACATTTTAATTTATTTACAAGTAGAAGACCAGGGCAATTTCCCACTTTTTGTCTTGAAGTCGCATAGCATTTTAATGATCCAATCAATATCAGTTCCTGTTCTACTGATTCGGAGAAACATGTAGAAAGCATGTATCCCACAAGTAAAGCATGTATAGAATTGTATCCCATTGCAAATGTCACTATAGCTTTATAAAGATATTCTGGGCTTATTGCTTTGAATATTAAACTCTAGTTCATGTGGAAAATGTGGATAAAAACGCATAATGGCTTTCCATTGGGCCTATTTGTAAGATTAACAACCAGGATCACAGCTTAACCTGGATGACCCACTGACCATGCGAGATGTTATGAAATATTGGCTGTAATTCATACTCATACACATGACTGTAGTATCAAAAAGTAGGTTTGCTAAAAAGGGAAAAGTACACAGCCACTGTTATGGCTCTCATGTTCACAGCTGTCCGCGCCTAGTTGGCAGACTTGACCATGCCCCCCCCCACCCATCTGAAAGCTTAATAACACTATTTTGAGCGTCCTTTGGATCTTAGATTCTCTTAGATTAGGCTGTTAGCACAGATTTCTTACATACTTCTTTAAGTAATTAACTGTGAAGGACGGTGTCATCATTGCCAAATTTTCAAGGTTTATGTACAACAAGAAAATCTATGATAAGAAAATTAATGTATTTTGCTCCCAGTCATATAAATGAATGTGCCTTGGTTTACTTGTGTTGAAACCTTATCTGTCTTGTAGTGTTTTATACCCCTAAGTAAAATTATGCAAGGAAGATTATTTGACCTTGTCACAATGATTATAATGAGAGTTATGCATAAAATGCATTATGTTCTCAGTAATCCTGTTGCTCTAACTAGGCAGGTAACCTTCCTGCCAAGAATAAATCAATGACTGCCTCATTAAATATAAGCCATCTCCCTGCTTTTGAAGGCACCTGAAATCCTGCCAGAGGGTGCACAATCTTTGTACCCTTCCATGAAATTGTTTCTTTAACACCTTTGAGGTTATTCCTACACCTTCCAGCAGAAGGACTGCATTCCAATTAAATGTGTGAAGAAAAATGTGAAGAATTCAGCTATCTACATTACAAGCTTAGTCTTAGCCAGACCTTGGTTTCTGAAGCCAGATGAAAATACCTATGTTGCCGGGGGATATTTGAGAGGGAACGCAGACGAGTACAGAGGATCCAGTGACAGACTGATCTCAGCTCAGCCCCATAGATTTCGACATTGAGCCCAGTTGTCATGGACTTTGGGGTGAGCCAAAGAAGGAACAGGTGCATGGCAATTTTTACTGAAGAGGGGGCATTATGCCTGCGGGACTACTGGGGCAGTTGAAAGCAAGCTTTGAGCAAAACACAACAAAGGTAGATGAAAGACTGCTTCCAGGGAGGTGAGAGGTGCCTAAGCAGTTACTCTACATGTGTTCAATTGTTCAATCGTCCCGATACATTTGGGGTTTGAGGAAAAGGGGGAATCAGCTGGTATAGCCTGAGTGGTGATCTTCAAATTCCAATAGCAGGTGTGACTGGGTGACCCAGTTTGCTGTTTGTACCCAGGGCTTTGGAAGTCTTTACCGCAAGACTTATGTGCATGTGTCCCCACTTCCCAGACGGAACAAGTATGTTGTATATATCTACAGCTGTTGTGAATCGGGATCTCTAAAGAAATACCAACACTCAACTTACATTGCCAGTGGAGGCAAATTCTACATGACAGGTTTTTTTTTAACTGATACTCCCATTATCACATGCATTCCATGTTGGCATCTATTGCAAAGGATGGATTTGCACAAAGTCGGCATCTGTGGTCTTCAGTGCATTTCTCAGAAAATTGGATTACAGCCAGATATCGATAGGGGATCATACATGCAATCAATTGAACGATTATAGATCCAGAAGGAGCGATAAGCACTGTCTTTCCGGTTAGGCCGGGGCTGTCCTATGGTGCTAGTAACAAGAACCTGAGCAGAGCATTCCAGTGTTACAGTTGCGTTCTCGGTGTTAAGCCAGACACCATCAGTAAGCCCAATTACATGTTCCTAAAACTCTAGTGTTACCCTTTACCCCTTTACACTAAATCAGATACACAAGGCAGCTGCCTCACTGCAAATTTTACCATGGGCCATATAGCTGTGCAGCCGAAGACTCTGGAGTTGAATGTGCGGGTTCAACAAACAAAAGAAGTATTGATTACACCATGCTGGTTTGTTTCTCCCTGAAGGTTGCTGATAGTTCCCACATTGTAAACGTTTCACCACAAGCCCTCATTCGGGGGAATGTTTCCCAGAAAGAGGGGCAACTATTGGCACCCATCAATCCCATGGTGCAACAGTGTGTTTTGGCCTGATGGTGCTGGTAACTCTGGAGTGAGTGGAAGAGGAAAGAGGGGAACCGCTGGACTATGAGAAGGGAGAGATTCCACGCTGCTGTAGCTTCAAGGCACAGTACATAAACTGGTTCCACAAGATTTGTAAAATGTGTTCCAGGCCAAAGTTTGTACCACATACACAAAAGAAAATATGCACAAAGAAGGCAAACATTCTATTTTGGTTTTGGGCAAAAGGCTAAATAACACTTCATTTTCTAAATAACCAATGACACTTATGTCTCTTGGCATTTCTTGAAGGAGACAGAAGCACTGGCATCTCATCCTAGGTTTGCTTTTGTAAGACCTTTTGGAGAAACTTCATGTCGTGTGCACCAGCCATAACAATTCAAAATGTACATAGAGAAAGTAAGTTTATTCAATTCAGCCTTAAAGGCACACATTTGACGTTGCTGTTTATCAAAATGACCTAGTGTGGTGAGTTGACCAGGGTCGACATTGTGATTTAAAGCCAGCTGGAGACTAATCTCCTCACTCAACCTGCCACCTCACCAATACCCCAAGGGATGCAAGGATTGCACCGTTGGGCATGTGTCTCATTCCCCAAACCTGTTTTGGAGCAGTGACCCCAGCATCTGGGCCTCTTCCAGTGACTTTGACCCTTTCATGTGGCATGAGAATAACACAAGTATGACGCAGTGTCTTTTAACATGCACAGGAATTGCCAGTGGTGTAGCGAAGATAATAATTGAACAATTCAAATCTTGTTATTGTGATTTTATCACTCATATCACTAACAATATCATACTCTATATTTTATGCTTTTGTAGATTAAAAGGAGCCACAATCTGTTGACTGAAATAAAATAAACCTCATCCTACAGGAGAGAAAATACAATGCAGATGTAACTCCTCTAGTGTTACAATACAAATATTGCGAACAGTACTTTTAAGATTTCTTTCAGCACCATCTCTTTGGGACTTAATGCCTCACAACAGATAGGCTGAAATCTTGTTGCCCCCTTGTTTCTATTTCAGTCTGAAGTGTTGTTCTGCACTCTGTTTCGCAATTCTAGTGTGAGATCTCTGAGGTCAAAGGCCTTGTCCACTCTGAGTGAACCAGACCATAAACAAGTGGGTAGCCATTTCCCAGTTTCCCCTTCTGTTTGTCAGTACTGACGTCAGAGGGTGGTATCTGCGGCATCTCCAAAGAGCCTTGCGGGTTCAGAAAGGTGCCGATTGATGGATGAGCTCAGGGAATCGTCAAACATGGCTCGGCCGTCTGTCTCTCCCCCTCGCCTGTGCCAGACAGCAGAGAGTCTGCCTGTCTGCCTGCCCAACCACCCGCCGGCCTGTCCAGGCTTTGGCCGAGCTTGTCAACATTGAGTGGCTGCCTTGAAGGCTTGATGCCGCATACAGGCATGTGTGGTGACCTCACGTCAATGCAACCTGGGGCTAATTCATCAGCTTGCATTCATCACTATAAATGCCCCGTAACCTCAAACAGCAGTGCCAATCAGAAAACTTGAGATGCTTTATTGATGTATTCTCATATATTTTATTCATCACTATTAATAACAAATGTTACATAATAGCCATACAATTAAGTGCTATACTCACAGATATCATGTATCACACGATATGCACAAACCATGTGAATAACTGATTATTGCCAGGCATTATGTTTTTCTGCATTTTGAGATACTATGTTAATTTAGCAGGGTAAATGTGGAGTACTGTCTTTCTGCTCCACTTGAAAACATTAAAAGTATGGATGAAGTACAAGTAGTACTCTGACCTCTTTTTGACATGCATTTGACTGTGTATTTGTCAGCACTAGTTAAGCATAAATGGTATCCAAGAAAAGCTTACAGTGTTCATATTAAAACTGATCATTGGGGAGTACTGAGATCTCTTTTGTGTCCTAATGGAGTCTACAATAGCTGCCAATACTCACAAGCCACTTGAACAAGCCTGGATAGTAATGGCTCCATGGCTTTTAAGGTTGGTGAAAGAAAACCCCCTAAGAGTATCCTGTAGCCAGTGGAGTAGATCTCCAAGGATATGGAGCTTAGGGTCTAGGCTTTGAGGCAGCAAAAAATGGCACATTAAATCATCTGAAAAATCCTGAAACAAAACAACAAGTGATCCCGCAGGATTAGGGCACCTACCAGTTTAGCCTGTCCAAAAAGCGAGATGGCAGACAAGTCCTAATTGAGGCTGTCAGGCTTTACCAAAGCCACCTTGACTGAACTGTCAGAATCCCCTGTGAGCACAGCAATGATTTTTTAACTAGAAGATAACTAAACTGGATAGACAAAGTATTAATTCATCAGGGGTGTTAGTCCATCCAAGGTGTTTTATATATTTTGTGTCGTGTTGGCAATTAATTTAAAATAAATGCTTCAGCCTCCATTTTCATAGGGACACTACAAGGGAGTACTATAGGGAGGGAGTACTATACAAGCCTGGGGTTGCAGGGGTTAAATGCATGGAAGCAGTGGGGTGTTGAACTGTGTTGCGGCACGTTCTGACACAAATAAGTAAGGAGTCGTTATTGGATTTTACAGAATGTATTAGGCCTGACTGATGATACAATAACCAGCAAAGCAGGACAAATGGGGGCGCCACACCATGCTGCAGCATGGGTAATATCATGCACAATATGGTAGCCATATCCTATTGACACCCCTCCAGGGTAAACACAGACACAAAACAGAGGGAACACAAGCCAGCCTTTCAGCTCCCCCTCTCTCTGTCATCTGTTTTCTGTTTCACTGGCGCTGTCTAGGCTAAACAGCAGCAGCCGGGACAGGCCTCGCGGCAGAGCTCCAGCACTCTCACCTTCTCTAATCCCCCAGCACAGTCGCCCCGGAGGTGCAGCAGACGTGCACCTGTCCCTGTGGATTCATTCCCAATCTCCACCATCTACCAGTCCCCCTAAACCCCATTCAAGTCCATTCACAAAGCCCATGGGGCAAATGCTGTCCTATCAGGAGGATATAATAATAAACCCTATCTGTGCCATTGGTGGTGAATTTCAAAAAAATATCTTAGAATGGAAATTGCAGGAATTGTTTATTCCTATTACCATGAACAGTTATATCAATAATTGTGAACACGAACAACTGTGTCCTGAAAATTCAAAGAACCAAGGCTGTTATCTGCCATGGCACTTTCTGGAACTGCTCCTTTGATAATAAATAGTATTTAATATTTAGCCAATGTCTGGAGTTTAAAAGATAACTTTTCACAGCTGGACTTCATTCCATGAGTGAGCCCTGGGCTTCGCTAGCTTAGTGACACCACCACCTCATTTTAAAGAAAAGGTGTTAATCCACCATCTTGGCTGCCACCCAGAAACATCGGACATGTGCTATGTTCATCCCCCATTTAATGATTGCTCAAGTTTGTCATGCTCTTCTGGTATTCCAGCTCAAACATTTGCTAATGCGCGGCCCATCAGATTAAAATTCTTCAATTAACAATACGCAGATAAAAGTATACCAGCCTAACAAGATTTGGGTGTCAGACAAATCATATCTGGATTGTATTGGGAAATTATGTGTTGAATAGTAAATGCTGTGTGATTAAATCCTCTTATGTTAAATTCTGTTTTTATTGATCTGGCTGTGGAGTAAACAAAGACCATATGAAGTAAGTTAATTAAATGACAACAACTACTATTGCTGTGAAGAGTAATTAAGACTACATGTTAGAGACTTGTAGACGCTACCTGTCTTCATGTTCAAGCTGATGAAGGAGCCATGTGAAAATGAACTGGGGCTTTTTTCAGCACATTTAGCTTGCAAACAGAAAATAAAATCTCTGTGAGCCACAGCTGGAGGCCTTGTAACCATCAGCCATTCCTTCCAGGCCGTTTCTGGCTCAGTATTATTTCTAAGTGTCATTTCTTTACTGAACAGAGCCTCTGTTGTTTTCAATGACATGCGTGGTGTGCCGCGTTCACTTAATGAAGCATGCTGACTTCCTCGCTCCCCAGCGTGCCTGCATGGGCCCTCGGAAGACCGGGGAGTGTGAGGAGGAAGGAAGGAGGCTATAAAAGGACACTAAAAGAGTGCAACACAGGAGAGACGGGCGAGCGCTGCCCCGTGTGTTTACAATAAGGTCCCGCTAATGTGGCACCTTTAGCAAAAGTGTGGATGATTTGGCTTGGCATAGAAAAGGTGTGTGAAAACCAATGTGGTGCAAATCCTCAAGTTCTAATTGCATAGTCTTAAATTGGACTTCACAGTGTCTCACCAAGTGTTAACCAATGCTCGTCTGTCGGTGACTCATGTGGTCTGTTCACAGTTGCATAATTGAGTAATGGCTTTCAAGAGCCTGTTTACTTTAGCAATTTGTGTGCTGCTACATTTTCCAACATACTGTAATCTGTCATCCCGAATGTATAATCCTTTCTTACTGTTCAATTTTGTGTTTCGTTGCTTTCTGATAGGCGTATGAATAACCAATCTGTACCTCCTTTAGCAAATTTACATAAACTCCCTCATTAGAACTCAGGTTGTTTAAACAAAAATTTGCTGAGACGGTCTGTGATAGAGTCAAGACATTTTCTTGTCTTGGAACCCTGTGAGAGGACGGTTTCGATGGGCAGACAGGAGCAGGACTAGCAGACCACATGAGAGGGACTGTGATGGAAACCCCTGAATCATCTGTACACACTGAGAATCAAAGCAAAGCCGTGTAAGTGTTTTTCCACACACTTTCAAGAGGCAGGGAGGGACGCACCCAGACACCGGTGCAGGCCGGTCTCCCGAAATTTTGTGAATTGAGCAGGATGTCTTAAAATGCAAAAACGTGCTCTGTGCACGAAAAATGAGAGAAATACGTGTTCCCACCACAAAAGGATTATGTGAAGGAGGCACGACTAGAAACAGGGAGTAGTTTGATATTGAAATAACGCTTCGGAAATATGGGTGGGATGGTGGAGAGGTGTATGCATTTCCCTTCAACTCCGACAACCCGGGTTCAACTCATGCTAAGAAGTTTTCTACTGTGAGTGAAGGTTTAATTTGTACCTGGTAGTTTTAATTTGATCAAAACCTTAACCCTAAACTTAACCCATGTTGTTTTACTTACCTAAACTTAACCGATCACTAGCCTTTTCACGTGACGAACAGGTGGAATTGTCTTGTCCGGTTCATGCTATTGTCACATAATCCAATTTGTGGTGGAGGAACATGTTTTCATTATTAGTGTCCACAACACGTAATCTGCGTTTCAGAGTTTGAGCTCATTTCACAAACTTTTATGAGAATGTGTTGCACTAGTGCCACCGTTGCGTATGGAATCTCTGACATCTCTTGGATTCACGGACAAGCCTGCTTCTGTACAGCATGGTTTGTGATACAAAACAGGGACGGCTTTGATACGGTGTGCAAATATTGACTTTCTCCAGGACGGTTTCACTCTGGCCTGGGGTTGAAGAGGCACAGACCTCCCCTGCTCCCCACACCTGCTGTGGTTGGCAGCCATGTTTACACCAACACCAGTTGGAAATGTCGGTATGAGGCACGGGCGAGTCAGAGATGCACAGGGTTCATAGGTACACACATACACATGCATACATACACACACACAAACACACACTCTTCTCTGTTTCATCTCCAGCCCAGGATTCTTGGGAGTCTGACAGGGGCTGCTTTCTTGGTGAGAACTAGGAGCCATGCCAACGGTCTGTCTAACCTGAGCTTGAATCACCACACACACACACACACACACACACACACACAACAGCACAACAAGCTACATGCCCTAACTGACATATTTGATATTTTAAGACATCAATATAGGGCAAAGCTTGACCTGCTTCATCTCTGCGGCAGGTTTAGAGTTTCATCAGTTTCCTATGGATGTGGCGAGTGTAGGCAGGATCCCAGGTGCCCGGGACAATGCCATGCCATCAAAGAGTCAACACCAATCAATAAAAGTTACTCTGGCATGCTACCATGGTCACTGGAGGGAAAACACACCAACACAGGGAAAATTGCTTTGGATGAAACCTTTCAGCGCTTTGACATTTTGTCACAGCAGACAGAACAGTGTGCCCTTTACTATCATCAAAGCTCTGCTATACAGAGAAGGCACAGTAAACTCTCACAGGGCCTGCTATTTTGATGAACCATTTAATGTGGGCTCCAAAGACATTTATATAATTTATCATTTTGAAGCGTCACAGACCTCCTTTTCAAACTCTTTTGCAGAGCATGCTTAGAACCCTGTTTGTTTCCTCATTTTTTTTTCAACTTCAAAGCAAAAAAAATCCAAATAAATCTTTTTTGCTGAGGCCCGTTTGAGGAGGGATTCAGTGACCTGACCCTTCTCGTGGGGGATCCATATCAGCAGCGCACATGCAAGCTGCTCCACTTGGAACTGAATGTGTTTTTTTCCCCCACCAGTCTGCTCCGTGTTTGTGGTTTGCTATTTATTTTGGCCACTTTTTTGTCTCGCCCAGTCGATAAACCCAGTAAATAGCCATACACCCCGAAGAGTATGCTTCCCCATGCTCCGCTCACTGAAAGTGGACAAAGCCTTTGAGCGGGATAAAGAGGAGAAGGGACGGAGCAGAGAGGGGGCATGTTGGTAGAGGAAAGGACAAATGTCTCCTTCGTGCCCTTCAGGATTCAGAGATTGCTTGTAAATGGCAATTTGGCTCCTGGTCGAAATCAAGTGGCTAAGTAAGTCTTTCATTTGGTGGTGGACAGTAGCAAAGGGCAGTGCAAACATTTTTGAGCGGATAACCCCTGTCAATTAGAGAACTTTTTGGTCCGGCTCATTCTGTGCCATCAGGGCTTTGCTAGAGCAAGCAGGGGGACATCTCATTTGAAGAGTGCAGAAAGGGGAAAAAAATCTTGGCAGCCAAAGTGCAGACAGCAGCACAAAGAGGCGAGTTAAGTGAACAATTATTAGGCTGCACCAGACTTGACTGGTTTGTGTGCACATGGGAAATTCTTTCGCACATGGCAATTAAACATGGTTAGGTTGGGAAGGGGCTCGAACATGACCCAATTTTGACATCAAGAGGTGGGAAGCAGCGCCTCAACGACGTTGTTTGGTGACTTTTGCACTACCTGTTTTACAAGCAATGTGCCTCATTTTGAGGACTTTCAAATCTTCCCTCCTGGCCTCTTAAATGTAGATGTACAACTCCTAAAGCTGTCAAAATGTCTTGAATATGTTCTGTGCAGAGCTGCACAGAGCATAACAGTTTAGTATCTGTTCAAAACCCAAATTATAGTTGTAAAATTCTTACCTCATAGATTGCCAGATTGATAACTGTGTCATGGTCAACACAAATTATACATCTTAAATTGACTTCTTTCACACTAGCTCTAGTGAGGCATTAGCGGTCTCGGTGAGAATGAGGGATGTAGTTTCTCCACTTCCTCTCTTGTTGACTTTGGCCAGCATGCGCTAATCTGAGAACAGGCCGGAGGGGAGCAGTCTACCTGGAGCAGACTATAAAGAGAGAGGGGTGTTAGACACAACCTCTCTTCTTCTGCTACTCTAGCAAGCTCTCAAAAATTGTCCCCTTCCCTCCTGTCATACAGGTTAGCCCCCTGCCCTATTGGCATGCCAATAACACAGACTTTTGTCTTTTTGCTATTCTAAAAGCCAACATGCATCCACAAATAAAAACTATTTCCCAGAAAACTGTAAAATATTAAATTTGGCACATATCTTTTAGTCTTTCTTAGTGAGATTCAGATCAGAGGGTTTATGTAATGACTAAAATCACACTATGCGGGCAAGAGCTATACAGTCTTCTTCAAAACTGATTTATTTAGCCCTCTACTGTAAACATCGTGCCCAATGCTGCAACCTAAACCTCAGCAGTGATTTGGTAGTTGCAGCCCTGACCTCTGTCAGCGCTGTGCCCTGCCTCGGGCAGCACCTCTCAGAGGTAGCTTCATATCCGGCACGCTGATGTTGGCTTGCTTTGCGTTGCCACCAGTAAAAACACAACCTAGGAGGCCACAACCGCATACGTCACCGAACCTAACACTTCAAGGTAATGGAGATGTAGAGGGTGGTCATGATTTTCAGTCATCTTCCATTAAGGTGAAATATTTTAGTATATTCACACCAGTGCGAAAAAGGATGACTGGAGGATAAGCCAGGGAAATTTGCTGAGCAGACATTTTGCATAATAAAATTAAGACTTTTCCCCTTTGCCCTTAACATCCCTTACAATATGGATTGGCTACAATAACTATTGATTTTCTAGATTAGAATAGTCTAGATTAATCATATGTGAACTGTGTTTACTTTGGATTAGAGGGCTTTTAGAAGTCTTTTCAGCTTCACTCAGTTCAACAGCATTCACTTAAACTGCAATTGAATCTACGACTGACAAAATTTAGATTTATGGGTATGAGATTCATGAGCAAAAGTGCCTTAATTCCTATGGGACTCCATGCGGCCCAGTGCGTTTTTGGTTTAACTCTTGAGTTTCATTGAGTTATGTTGTGTTATTCCCTGCTCCCTCTCAGACGAAACCTATACCCTCACCTTATTGGGGTCTGACATTTGGAGTAATACAGACGCGATGCCAACTCCCCCTGACTGACCTACAACTGAAAAAATGACTTAAAGTTCACAGGAGGGATAGCCAGACAATAGTGTATGAATAATTGCGTTGGGGATAGCCAGGCAAGAGTGTATGAACAAGTCTACCACACTAGGGATCTGACTGCAAACCCAAATGTGTGCAGAGAGTTTCCCTCCCATTTGTTTTGTCGTACATGAAAGGAACAAAATGTTTTCAACAGTAGGAGCATTTGAGCAAGCTGAAAACCACCAAGCAGTCTGGGGGTCGGTGTGTGGAGTAACTGTGATTCTACAGTAAAGTGTCACAAGTTTTATGGAATGGTTTGTAGTCCTAAAAGCAACACATTACATATGCATTTGGTAGTGTTGGAAAGATAAACCATAGTGCTGTCCAAAACCCTGCCTTAGGGCACCAAATATAACAAGTCCAAAACTGCTGGCCTGTCATGTCATATTCAATCAATTACTATACTGAACCGTACAAAGTCGTGTCTGTTCTCCATAATCTCTTCCTACGGCTATTAAAAAGGCTGTGATGTTCAATAGTGGCAGCAAAGGCTAGGAGATTGCTGGGAAAGTAATTTATTTCCAAGGTCAAGGGCATGGTGATGGATCCCTACTCATCTTTTTTCTGCTGTTTAACACTGAGAAAGAGATAGTCGCTACCTGAAGCACTTCAAATCAGTCATGCTGACACCCTGTGTATCTGCTAAGAGGGATAGATACTTACTACCGTTTTTTTCCCTTTTTTTTCAGAGACTTATAATGCTGATAACCTTGACCGTACACTCAGCCCGATTTAAGTCATAATCCAACAGTGGGATAGTGTACACCGCCCATAACCTTTGCAAAGAGAAGGCTTGTCCATTTTCCCACCAACGATCACTCTTGTCAGCAGGATTTCAGCGGCCCTGGACATCTAGCCTCAAACTATGGACACGAATATCGTTATCATTCATCACACCATCTGTACGCGGACCCCAGGCAACCAATGACAAAACTCTTACTGGCTTCTGAAGGCGTAATTGGCTCCCTGTCCTCATCCAATGATCCTTCTCAATCCTGCGCGCACATGTCGAAAGTTCTCAGTCAGATCAGTGATCTGCAAGCTCAACATTCTTGGCATGCCGATCTTTATTCTCCCATGGGCATAACTACTTTTAGAGAACGTTATGGGAATTTTGATAAGCCAATAATCACCGCTGGTGTAACAGAGAGACAGAAATCAAGCGAAAATTTGTTCTTCAGTCATGTTGTCTAAGACCTAAAGGGCTCACCAACTGCACTTGCAGGCTTTGCTCCAACTGAGCGCCACACCTCTGGCTGGCCTTTGTATTTGTCCAACAATCACAAAGAAATGCATGATAATGAATGTTCATGGGCAAATAGTTGGCACCGACTGAACATATACCGACTGAACATATGGGTATGCTGACTGGCATATAGGTTTGATCCACTACAACCTGTCACCAGTCAGCTGTAGTAGCTGTGTTACTTTCTAATTTTCAATTATCACACCTCCCAACATGCTCCAACCTTCGCTTGTATAGGATTATTAGTATAGGAGTTAATAACTTGTTGAGACAGTCAACTTCTTATTGCAATAAGGAGTAAGAGAATCACTTGAGATAGCAGCATGGCTCTTGGGAGGTGGCTCATTAATCTGGATCCCAACGGGCCTTGCGGTGTGTCATGGTGATTGAGTGGGGAGTCAAAAAGGTCAGCAGATATAGGGCAGCTCTGATAACAATGCCTGTGTTTCAGAGAGGCACCGCCTTCACCGTCATAGCCCCCATTTGTTTTCAGCTCTGTCACTATCGCAGCAACCTGGACTGACGTGAAGGCGGCACGGACCTTGCCTTGTTGTATAAACGTTGTCAGGAGTCAGGAGCTGTCAACAAAATTTAAAAAGGGACATGAGGCGTAGACTTCAGGTTGAGCCTGTATTCTGAGCTTTTCTAATGAGTGTGGGTAGACGATGGAGCAGAAGTAGTCTTACTTTTGCACTTTGGACAACAATACAAAAAAAATCAGATGCAGGACACAGCTCAGATAAAAATCTTATTAGAGAAAGTGGTCCAAAGTAGTGGATTTGGGTCATTTCAGAAAAAAACGCATTGATAGAAATAAATTGGATACATAAAATGAAACACTTAAAAGGCTACTCGGATTACAGTTTTTTGTGTGTCTGAGCATCATTTGGAGGTTACACTGAGCATAAATTAACATTATACTTTTATGTTCACAAGGAAAATGTATAAAATATGCATGAGGTATCAGATTTACAATCTCATAACATTTTCAAGCAGCAAGCCTGATTCATTAAAACCTAACAAACACCGCTGCATGAATGCACACAAACAACCCATCAACCTCAGAGTAAAAACAACATGAATCCAGATGAATTGCAGCATTAACCGATATAATCTTTGCTGTCTTTTACTGTGTGCACTCTTTCAACTGGAGCAGAGAATGCACCGCCATTACTTTAAAATCAATTCAAAATAAAACATAGAGTTTTTTCAAATATTTATAGTCACATTTCTCTTCATCAGTTCACACATACTTTATACATATACTGCATCCAGAATGATGTCCTTCCATTTATTCAATTAATTCCCTAACCCACTTTCCCCTACCTGAACCTTCACCACTACATGCTTAACTCTGGAGTCTAAGGTCATTTTCGCGATTTTGCTACATATTGAATTTGGCCTTTGTTTACCAACTAAAAGACTGGCTGTTTGTTATCGGGGGCGATAACTGTGACTTCAGAAGGTTAACCTCTAATCCTAAATCTAATGGCTAACCTTGAAATGGCCGCTTTTGAGAACGAAGACAGGCCAAAATATCTTCACGTCCTTCAAGTCCTTACATCTTATGTCCATAATTCAAAACTGGTCCACCCAAGTACAGCAATGCAAGTACACACATGCACACACACCACGTACTGTATGTCACAGTCTCAGACGAGTGCCATTATCCATCTAAGACTAGAAATTAGACAAACCTATTTTCAGGCTGCCATATGGAGCATCGGCACCGTTTATCAAGCTGTCGAAAATTACAATTTAACCAGCCGTCTAGCCTGCATGGCCCATATCAAATGACCGTCCTATTAAATTAAAGTGCAAAGGGTTGCCTGTCTCACCGCTGGGTTTTCCAGGCCTTAACTGTGGCTTACACAGCTGTTTCTACCCTCCTCTTCATCAGATACAAGTGGAGGGGCCCCTGAAAGCAACAGTCACGCTACAACAGACCATGAGGCAACTCTTCGCTCATGAGGTCATCCTTACTGACACTGACTGAGATGTATGGGCACATATACATCCACAGGTACCTTCAATTGGCCAGTCGCCACTTCTCAATGGATAAATGGATGATGGACAAATGCATTATATTTTTGAGTCAAAGTAATTGACTTGTTGCATGTTTTGGAATTATTGGCTGCTAAGGGGAAAAGAAAAAAAACATATATTCATAAATATTTAGCAAAAATACCATTACATAGACCTTGATTAGACCACATTCTACCATTTTGAACACCACAGCTTTTTGAGAAAATTGGGTATAAATAGCGTTAATTGATGAAGTTACAAAAGATACAAAGACTACAACTAGGAATGTCAGGGATGTCACACGACTGCATGTTTCTGTGTTGTATGTGTATATGTGTGAGCTCATATGCAAGTGTGCATATTTTGGGGGTTCAGCGTGTCCATGAGAGTGAGCCTGTATGTGTGTGTGTGTGTGTGTGTGTGTGTGCACGTGCACTCCTGTGTTTGCTTGGTGTGTTTATTACCCTTTCAGATCGACTACATGACTCATATTTCACGTCACATTTAGCACAGCTTCGACGAGGAAAAGCTGCCTGGCAGAGTACATGTCCCCTGGTGAGTGGTGGTGGGGAGGGGGGCACCCAACAGATCAACAAGAAGATCCCGAGCTAGCCGCAAGACATTCCTGTATCTCAAAGCGAACATGTGGGAGGGGAGAGGGAAAGGGCGAGGAGAAATGAGAGGAGGGTCCCCTTCACTGAAAAACACCATGGAAGTCTAATGGTGTGTGGCCCGATGGACAGGAAAGGCCAACAGTGTGATCCAACCTTTTCTCTTTGAGGTCGACCTCTTGGTGGCGCCCCGGGGGAGTCTGGGAGCGTACATCAGTTGGTCGGCCGCTGAGCAAACCTCATTTGTTCGCTTCACTTTTTCCACTTTGAGAAATCGCCCAGATCCCTGTTGTCTTTGGATTGTCTGAGGGATTGCTTGCTTGCTTTTGCTGAGACTAAATGGTTTTAAAATTGAAAAGGGGACACTCTGAAATGTCAGCCCTAATAATTGTTCTGTGACCACTGTAAATAAATGTTCACCGAAAGGATTACTGGCAAAGCTGTGTTTGCATTACGTTGTCTTACATGAATTTGTTTTAGACTCTGTCATTATACAAAAGAGAGAAAAAAAAAAAGTTTAAATCAAGTGTCTATTCAAGGATTGCCATCTGTTGAAAAACTCATGCAAAACAGTTCCATATAACTTTTGTATAACTTGTGCATTTTTGCTATGGTCCTCATCACCTCATTCATATTGATCTGACTGGAAAAACGCGTGGGTCTGCATTCATATATACTTCATAAACATCAATCCAGACAGTCTATCTCTCAAGCTTGAAGCTTAGGACCTAAATGAAAACAAATTACTTGGAGGTGTCAAAAGGCATTTTTTAATTGATTAAAGAACAGAATAAAATATCTAACAGCTCTCAAGTGATGCTGCTCTCAATCTATGGACGTAAATGATGAATACGTATATCCTCTTCATAAAAAACACAAATATCATACACAGACTGAGTATGTGCCATCTGCTCATTATTTTTTGAAAATTAAAGACATGTTTTTGGGGATACTCATGAATGGTGGCAAGACCATATTAACCATAGTTTGCATGTCAGGCACACGTTGGCAAAAATATAGCTTCCTGCCATGGCACGTACCGATGTTTTTTTGCACACCAGCCCCTTTTATTTGTAGTGCCTGTTCTTATTAGGCTGATGGAGTACAGAACAGCAGCATCTGTAACCCCCCGCCCCCACCCTCCGTGCCTGCTGGGGCTAAAAGGCCTGGGGCACAAAGCCACAGGCTGCGGGGAGGAGGGGGGTAGGAGAGAAGGGCCTAAGCATGTGGGGAGTGCCTCGGGGTGCCTCGTTCTCTTTGCTTGTCTGGAGCCCAGAATTTCCATGATAGGAGTGCACACTGGCATCATCACGCTCGCTTGTGATTTCAAAATTGTTGACAGACACTGGAAATTCGTTCTTGCATTCGTAACGACTGAAAATAAGAATTGTTTGATGGAGACGGGCGTTGGGGGCTTAGTTATTTTCTCAATCAGAGAGCAGTGAGTAACAGACCCTTGTGTACTGTTTGAATTTGCATGCATGCCATATTGCTTGAGTCATGCCGACGATGCTTGGCAAACAGCAAATCCTGACTATACCAAAGTTCCATTAGCAGACCTTCAGTGAGAAAAGGTTATACAATAAACAGGAAATATGCAGATGGGGGATAGAATATGCAAAATACATTTTCAGGGGAATGCAGAAATTAAAATCTTCCACAAGTTAACATTAAAATCATGTGAATATTAGATTACTTGAGTACTGGTCTGTCTAAGTCCACTGTGAAAGTTTCTCAAAAACTGCAGTGGCCTGAAACTATTTCTTCCTCAAGTCACAGAAAGAGAGGAGAAAGCTCCATCACCATACTGAATAGTGGACCATCTGTTTGAGAGGGATGTCATATTTAAATCAGCTCCCTCTGTCTATCACACTCTCTTTGAACCATGGTGGGTCAGTGATGAGTCTGTGGGATTGTGAGGGGAGGTGAGCTTAAGCCATTACAAAGGAGACTTTAGTATGAGGGTGACTGGAACTTTCAATCCAGTGTCAGAGGGCAGCCAGCGGATGTGGCCGGAGTGTGTGTGTGTGAGCCTTCTTTTGTGAGAGATTTGCCACCCAACTCTGACAGAGAGGCCCAGGAGGCAAGCCACTGGATCCAGGGAGAAGGAGCGTCGAGGAGGGTCAACAGCAGCGATTCATTGTCGTGTCATCACCACCAAAGTGTCCTTTGAATGTCCCGTTTGATGCATAGACACCCAGACACTCGCCAGCCCCACTAAACCGATGCTTCTTAACTTTTTTCCTCAATATTTAAACAACAAATGATCTTATCTTGCATCTTCTATCCAGGGCCAAGAGACAACAAAGCATCTACATAAAACAACAATGTGACCAGCAATGCACAGAATACTTTCCCACCCTCTCTCGGGCCTTCAGTCAAACATCATGCATGAGTAGACACACAGAGCCAAGGGAAACGTAGCTTGAATGCAGCACATCTTACAGGAGAACCATTCAATTGCAATCAAAGAGCTTGGGTGACATTCATTGGCTAAGAGCTTAGTGAAGCTCTGTCCCGCCAAACGTAAAGGCATAAAACCACACTGGAATCATTCTGCTCCACCTTTAATAGCTCAAATCTCATTATCCAAGTTTATGCTTTAATGATGCAGAGATTACAGTGAAACCTTGCAAAAAAAAAACATGAATTTTCTAACAACCGCAAAGCTTAAAATTTTTTTGTTGGAGCAACTGCGTGTCAAACAAAAAGGGGGCAATTCTTTAATTCAATTGCGGGGTGTGCCGTTATGTTGTGGTCATGGAAACCCCTGCATTCATCTCCAAGCAGTAACTGTAGAAATAGCCAGGACAGGATCTCCAGTCTCTCTACTTTCTTCCATACAAAATGACGTTTGAGGATCACTGCCAGGAACTGTTCAAGGACGCATGAGCCGAACCATTAGGCATGAGAATTTCTATTCTCCTTTATTCCTATAGCCTTTATTCCTGTCCCCATTCTCCCTTCCCACTATTTTATAGCAGCCTGAGGTACTTCAATCTTCAGCACAGCGTGCTGTTGTGACATTGCTCATATAAAAATCATGCCATCTTTCTTTTCTTGCCTCCCTATTTATAATGTCCCCTCAGGTTAACGTACAGTGAATGGAGAAAATGTGTGGCGCCCTTTCAAACCCTGCAGTCATTACCGATGCACTCAGTTGGCATTCATCCTCATCCCCTATAAAAAAAATTGCTGTGTCAAAGGTTTAAAGAGGGTACTTGTGCTATTTCCAGCATCCTGGCCTTGATAATAAACTTTGTGTGAGAACTGAGAATTAGGGCGAATGTGCCACATCAGATGACTCATCATGATGAATCACGTCACATTAATTAACCGGGATTGATGTAAATTCTGTGCTGAGTGAGTAGGGTCTTTTCATGCACAAAATGCCATGATTAGAACGATGCCTGCATGACTGTATTCATACTGCGTACAGTACATTACATTCATGCATTACACATGTAGAAGCAGGCAATCATAATGCTAATGCTTCCCTTTCCTCTCTCTCACACACACCCCGCCTCTGAACAGCGGGTACCACCATTGACTCTAGGCCAGGTTGCTCCCCACTGGGCTCCCAGGCTCCATCGTATGTCTCAGGTCTTACTTGCTCACCAAGGCAGCCTTCCCTGGCTTACTACCTAACCAAAAGCAGCTGGCTGCAATGGCTAGCTGGAAGTCTGCTTCGCTTTACCTAGCACTCAGTAATTACACGGCCATTGATGCACCTCCCAGCACCAAACCACACAGAGGGCTTAATTCAGAACCTGTCAGAGATTAATTACCGGTTTGAGTTGTCCATCAAGTCGAGGATATCTGAGGAGATTGGCACGACTGTAACTGTATCAGCCCACTGGGATTACACGCCTTGTGAGGGGGAAAGGGAGAGCGTAACCCAACATAGTCACAGGGAGTTGAAAAGGAGTGATTCCCCTGCATGGTTTGACAGGAATGCTGTGGGCCGTGTGTGTAGTTTTGCATCTTGCTGCTGCTGATGAAAATGACAGCAAACAGTAGCTACAGTCTAATAGCAGCTGACTAAAATCTGTACTTGACAAAGCAAGCCCCATAGATATTGTTGCATCTGCTCATGCTTGCATTTGTAAATATGAAGAGTAAAAAGCTAGCTGATGTGACCTCCTGGTGACCCTTTGCATTTGACAACCATGAACAGGACTGGGCGTTAATCGGGGAAAAACAAAGTCCCGCATTACATGTGCATGTTGTATGTTGCACTTTTCTCAAGAGCATTTTGGCCTGTGTTTAGCTGCCAAGCTTTTTGAAGCGTTAACTTCAAGTAATGCTGCAGAGCGAGCAAAGGGGATCCCAGGGAGGGGGTTTGGGGCGTACGGGTGAGTAAACACGGAAAGAGCAAGGCACCACCGCTTGCTGACTGCACATTTTATTAAGGTCCCATTAAACAACAGGCCCTGCTTGGAATGCAGATCGCAGGGGAGGAGAAGGTACACAAAAAATGAAAAGGAAAACAGCCCGCCAATACTGAAACAATTAACACACTTCGAAGGAGACCCACTTCACAGCGTGGCACACTGAGTGGGTGCGACTTAGTCACCGAGAGGCTAATAAGTGAGGGCTAAATGGCAGGAGGTACCAGAGACTGTGTAAGAATGAGCACTGGCACCAGAAAAAAAAATCACTTAAAAACAAGATTTACATCAGCAGAAAATGAAATATACTTTAAGAAACAGGTTCAGGAGAGAACTTAGTGGATCAGAGTTTCCCGTTATAGCAAGATGATTCAGAATACATGAATTGCCTAGGGCACACTCTCCCCCTGATTGAGAAAGCAACCTATAAAATGTTCTGAAGCTATGGACCATTTCTCTATCTTTGCATCCGCTCCATCTTCGTGACAGCAATAAAGTGAAGACTGTGAAAAAGACATTATGGTCTTCCCCTGAAAAAGGCCACATCTGAGCCACGGGCGGTCTCCTAGACAGGAGCAGGGATAAATACTGAGTGAACCCATTCAGACATTCATACGGAGTATAAAGATGCTTGGCCTAAAAAAGGCCACTCTGGGCAAGCATTAACAAAGTATGGTCGAAGTTGCATGAGCAATACACTTCACTACATGAATAATACAACATTAAAATATTCCACTAATGCATTCAAAGGACGGCAATGATACATGTATTCTGTATATACTGTATGTAGTCGAAAATAATCCAAAAACAAAGGGATAAGTACTGGCCATGAAGGATTTAATCAAATTTGAAAGCTTGCCTTTTTGCCAGTTTCCAAGATCAAGCTCAGTGCCGCCTTGGTTTTAGCATTGTTGCGCTTCATTTGATGTGAAATGTTTTCATTGTTTTATTTCTGCGCTTAACAGAAATGTGGTGGGAGAAAATAAATAGCACACATATGATAGGGATTTAGAACAGAGAGCGCCATGATTGTGAGAGTCTCATTATGGTTAATACTTCCAGTACTTGTGGCTCATTAAATCAGACATTCCCACTCAGCAGATGAATCATATGCAACTGATTAACCACTTGTGAAAATTTAAGAATTTTAGATCATTCAAGAGCAGGATTATCACTTCAAATTCCCCTGGCGAAGCTCCTTTCACCTACTTCTGATTGCAATGGAGTGTAACTGATAAACACAGTGCAAACTTTACCATGGTTTAAAATAACTCTCATTCTAAGGTAAAACAGCTCCTGCAATCCTTTAAGTGTGTTACTGTATTTATACAATAGGGGAATTCTGTTTCCATTTGCCCCCTGCAGGGAGGTCAGAGGTCAGCGTCAGCTACAGAGCAGCGTCCCTGAAGCTGGCAGGGATTCAGCGTCTTGCTCAAGGACACTTCAGCAGGGCAGATGCATGCCAAGACAGGACTTGAGCCTGGATCCTCTAACCACTAGGTCACCCTGCCACCCAGTTCTACGCCACAACCATAGCAGTCGCCTATGTTCATGAACAGAATGCAAGCCTGAGGTTCAATGACAACACTCTAAATTGTTAAATGTGGCACAGTAGCACTTTGCACAGTTAGTAATGTGACCCAGACACATAGTTTGGCTCAAATCTTCAGCTGGAGTTGAGTGAGGGTGTGATATAGATGAATCCCCTTCATAAGACTTTAAAAAGTTGAGAAAACGTCAATTTCCTGCAGCTTGTAGTCTACCTAATGGTTCAGCAGAGTAGTCACACAGACGGCAGTCTGCCAGAAGCAGGCACCAGGTTCACATGTGGCTCACTGAGAGCTCCTAGAGATGTTGTTGCTGGGTACAGTGACATGTAATTTGCTAAAACAACATACCACGCTCCATTCTGATTTCAAGGACTCAAGGATTTTTTCCCAAATCGATAAGCTGAAGGTATAATGTGCCATCGGTATTCTGATGCTGATGATTGTCACTGACCTTTGAAAGACATTGTTTAAGTATGTTTATAACAGTATTTCACATGTACCTCTGGCATATTGTGCAAGGCTGCCAGCAATTCTAAAATGCAAGCTAGACTTCATTTAGACATATGATTGGCAATATTTCAATAGGAAATACCGCTCAATTTAAGAATTCACATGCTATTCCTCTGACCTACGACAGCCTAATCAATACAAATCCCTAAAGCTAAAATAAATGTAAAAATCACAGAACCATCTCCATGTTCCATCTATCCAGCTGATCCATGATAATGAAGGGGAGACACTCTTTGTGGACTCATTGAAAGTTTGAATGAGATTTCACAGCCACCTATAAGCTTCACTTCAGGATAACTTATCTGAAGAGAGAATGTACCCATATTGTCAGAAGATCCCCCAGCACTCTAAGTCACTTTTTCCCTCTTCTGCAGTTCATTCTCACTGGAGAAGCGAATTGATGAAATTACAGATTCAGGGGCAAGATAAACTCCTCTCTCTCCTCTCTGACTATGAGGAATATAGTAGTGAAAGCTCATTAAAACAAATTTAAATATCCTTGGAGGCACAAAAAACTGACTTGTGTACTGAAAGTCTGCAGCATTCTCTGTGACGGCCTAGAAAAAAATCTTCCACTAAGATGCACTAATACAACCTTGATTTTAGCCCCCAAATTATCAGAATTTTGACCCAGACTGAAGAAATAAATGTTTCCATCTGCTGGTGGAAATTGTGAATTTCAAGTGGCTTGTAAGAGGACAAGTGAGCAGGCAACACCACTAGTCAAACAACCTCTCAGCGCTTCTATGTATAGGCCACTGTTAAATACCATTCTTTCTGTTTAGTGTAGTGGTCAATCAGCTGTCTGCATCCTTCACAGCCCCCCCTTCCAAACTATCAGCACAATACAGGGGAACAGCTTTGTGTCATGTGTTTCAATTAACTAAACCATGAACCTGTGCAGCATATTTCATCCTTTTACCCTCAAACCAACTCTTGTCAAAGTCAGGTTTCAAATCCAGCATGTAGGCAATCACACAACATGTCAGGAATGCACTGCAAAAAGTCATTAGTGGTCATTGCCGTTTACCTGGGGGACAATTGCATTCAGGTGTTGCTTGTCGGGCAATCCGTATCTTGGCAAAATTTTCATAGGAGCGCTGAAATTTCAAAAGAAAGCCATTTTCATTTATATGCACATGCTGGTTAAGAAACAAAATTCAATTATTGTGAGCAATGCCTACATGGATATTTGTTAATTTAAATAGTGACCAGGTCATGGCCAGGCAACCTGGTGAAGACAATTTACTCAAGGAGAGCAAGTGCAAGAGCCAAAGGATGCATCTTACCTGTGAGAGCAGCTTATCCACTCTTGCTTGAATCAATGAATTAAAATCATCCATGGAGTAGCCAGCGGGACGAATAAAGGTGTGCTCGCCATTTCCACTCTCCAAATCCACAACCCGGTTCTTGATGTCTGCTGTGTTAATACACAGAAAAATGCAAAAGGCAATGGACGCCACTGAACATAAAGACGAGATAATGTTCAGCGCTGTTGTGCGGCAATATTGTCGCTTCTCAGGCGCCACTTCTCTCTCCATTTTATCCACGCACTTAGATGCTCCTCTTGCCTCCGCAGTCTCCATAACTACGTTTTAACTATGCACTGTTGGGAGCAATCTGCATCTGGCACGGAGTCACGAAATTATGGCACTCTGTTATGTCTTGTTGTGTGCCTACGACGCGGCGTTCACGTACAGTGAGTTCTGGTGACAGCGACAGACAGATGACTGGAGCCCACTCCGCTCAGCCCGGAGCCGAAGCAAGGCAACCTGTGTCACGGCTTGTTGTGGCTCCTGCAAACTTGTTGCACCAACCCTCGCCACTGTATACTGCCGAGCAAATTGCTATTATGAACAGTAAAATGGAAAGACAGACTGGGAAAATAGTAGGTAACGTTCATGTAGTAGAGACAGCATTACCACTCGGGGCGAATGCTTTTCCACTGTGCAGGCGTGCTCCCCCTCGTTATTACGGCAACAACACGCCTCCAAATCTGTCCTGACTGATTAACATAATTTATTGACGCGTTCCTTCTGCGCTCCTACAGTCCAATACAATTTCCATTATATAATATGGAGGACTGCCTACATTTCTAAGTTAAATTGCGGTGCTGAGAGAGCTCCACTTGCTGCGTAAAGACGCACGAACAGTTGCCCCTTTGTGAAAGTAAGGTGTTTCAGTGTGAGGGCACTGCGAGAGAGCAAACATGTTTAGGTTAATAAGCACATCTTTCATATCCTTTGAATCAAGTAATTATGTTTTGTACATCCCATGCACAGCAAGGTCAACAGTGTCATTTTGGCCATGGTGCTGCGTAAAAACGCACGACACCTTGCAACCCTGCGTTATTTTTAATGTTCTTTGTTTTGTCATTAGGAGTTGGGTATGACAGGTTTAAAGTCACTCACTAAACAATCCAAATGTCAGAGATGATGAGCACAGCTTATTGATTGTTTGTGTTCATTAGACCACATGTGGAGAAAGAGCCACAAAGCCCTCCAGCGCTCAGACAGATGCGCCTGTGGCGTCTAGCGACCCCGCCGTCTGTTTCCCTTCTGGGCTGCGTTAATGGCATGAATTCCAATTACAAGTGGTTACTCATCATCTATCGCGTATTGGTTATTTTGATAGCGCAACGGCAGACAATGCACATCAGCTATCACCGCGATTCGCACTAGCTGATTTTGACAACATGCCACACTTAAAAAAATTGAGGTGAAAATTCCCCTTCAGAGCATTTCTCTGACAAATTCCTGCAGGTGTACTATCTAAAAAGACTGACTGGGAAGTCAGCAGCGTGTTTAATAACTTAAAGAATTATTCAAAAAAATCTTGCAGTCATCCAACCTAATCAGCATACCTGAATGACAGAATGGTTATCTAATTTTACTTACTAGCCTTTGGCACCACCGTCTGGCTTGTTACTTAACTGTCACAATGCGCAGCAGTAGAGTCTGTCTACTATTCTATTCTAGTAGCAGTCCATTTCGGTTAATGCACACTTAAGTGCTTTGATGACGGTTGTAATAAAATTGCGTAGCCATTTAACAGTCCTTTATATAGGTTATTATAGAATAATTGCATGGGGGGAGGTCACCTATATAATCTTTTGAAATCTGCTTGACCTTATTCTCATTTGATTGTGGAAAATGCTTCTAAACTGGTGTAAACTATTAGGAATATACACTTGTAGGGGGGTCATCACGAGTACATAGAGCCAAACTATTGTTTTCAATGAAAAATGAAAATCTCTGCATTTACATTAAATCACTGTTTCTATTGTTGCTGCATTTCTAAATGTTAAGCACCAAACTTATGATCCATAAATTTGAAAAAAGTGAACATTTTTAATATTTAAACATCACAAGTGTTATGCTATATTTGCTGGTTGTTACAGGTGAAATCCACATTCATGTTTGCATTAGGTGTTCAACCTTGAAAAAAACCTAATGGCTACACCATTTTCTGTTCTTGCTCCAAACTCTTACGACTTTTGATGTAAGATGACATTACCATGAGGCTGCAGTGCAGACTTTTGGCCTTAATTTGAGGCTGTTTTTCAGCTATATTTAATGAACGGTGAAAGAACCACATCTCTTTCTACATGGTTCACCCATTTCGAAATGCCAAAAGCATTTTGAGTGATTTACATTATATTCAATAAAGAAGTCATTTTTCATACGCAGTCAGAAATTCTTAATGTGCAATGACTTCAAAAAGCCATAAACTTCCCCAGACTCCCGACTTCTTATTGTCAGGTTCTCTTTCCAGCCTTTTTGCATTTTAATGCATCTCTGTGAGGATTCGTCTTGACTCCAAATTACTCAGACAGAAAATGAAGCAGATGGCTGCGGTACATGAGAGCAAGTGCACAAGGGTCTAAGTTATCAATCTAGCTTTGAATCATCATGCTCCTGCTGCTGTTTTTTCTCCTTACTAGGTTTCCCATAGAATCCAATATATTCTTCAATAATTTGATTAAAAAAAACTCTTAACAACTTGACAACATACCTTCTGAACTTCCAGGTCATCTGCTTGGTCCCTCATATTGGCAAGGTGTTATTCTCTGTGACAGTACTGAACCTTCCTCCAAGTCATTTTCTTTCCAGTGCAAACATTTCTCCCTTGTGTGTTCTCCTAAGTCATAGAAATATCTTAGCATAAAATAAGTTCAATAACATACGGAATGCATATCTTGTCGACAACATAAACGTCAAACATCTTTATTTTACTATGTCTTACTTAATAATGATGGATCAAGACAGTCATTAGAGAGTCATTACAATTTGCTGTAATTTGAATGGTCTCTGGTGGATGTTTTATGTTTTCCTAAATCACCCTTTTGAACATGTTTATGGCTTACTGCAAAATTAGGATGCAAAAATGAGGAGAACTACTCTTGTCCTAGTGTGGAAATGTAGATTTACAACTCATGCTACATGTCCATCAGATACCATAGCTACACAGCAGTCTCATCTACCTGTCAATTTCCCCATGCTCTAAACCCTTTCTCTCTCTCTCCCCACACAAAAAGACAACCTGTCTGCAGAGACCACTGCCACTTCCAAGAGTTTGGATTGCATTGGTTGAGTAGACTATAGTGTAATTGTCCGGAAAGCCATGCATGTGCTTTGAGTGGATAGACTTCAATCCCATCCACTGACTGCACATGCAGCCATATTGTTCCTTGTTGTCTTGTTAAGTCTTGGTATTTGAAAAGGTTATAAAAAGTCATACTGAAAAGGCCCACAGTAACAAAATGATGGAACAATAATGTATATTTTTTCTGGCATGCAATCTGGAACAAAGTCAAACTACTACTACTACTGTTACTACTGGTGATAAAACTGAGACAAGTGCTGGAAAGTGATGCTCGTTCAGGTGAAGAGACGTTGTAAAATGCCAGCTCCAATGAAAAGAAATCGCTCCACAATCTTGCAAACATGCATTCAAGGAAAAAGGAATACATATATGTGTTAGCCTGTATGTCAAATTCTTTTGCAGGACTTAAGGAATGAATATAAGCAATCCTCAAGACTCCATCGCAGATTCATTACATCTAAGCCTAATTACTCATAACTAGCACATACAGGCTCTAAATTTATAATTCCTTGGCAACTGTTGCATGACCTGAGAATAACCAGGCTCGGTTTGCCAAAACTAGGACATGAGGTTTCAGATAATGAGGGCAAAAGACAAGAAATGCCACACATGGGCAGTTTTTCCAATACTTGTATTTGTGATTTATTTCAAGTGTAAAACAAACTATACTTTCTTAAAAGATGCCTCTGCTCTCAGAACAGTATTTCATAGTATTTCAAGTGTTCATTAATCTTGCATAGTGTTCAGAAAACAAAAAGCCTAAGCAGAGCAACTTAAACAGGTATTTAATAGGGTTAGACCAATACATCAGTTTGTCAATATATCGGGCCGATATTGGCCTTTTATTAAATATCAGATATCAGCCATCAGCCAGTCATGTTGTCCACCTTCTATATGGATGTTCCTAATGAAACTGTTTTCTTTGCACATTTTATTTAGTCATTTCATCACTTATGTTTCATTGTAAATTAAAGGCCTATTGTATTCCAGAATTTTCCCTACCATTAAATGGGTGCGGTGAAAAGTCTTAGTGTCACCTGATGGTCTAAATGCTGTTTCAGAGGCGTTTCCATCCTGCCAAGAATAACATTTTGGGGGAAACACTGAATACTTTTAATGTTTTAATGCATGAAAGTAGTCAAATTGAAAGATATTGAATATCAGCTATCTTTGACTTCAGTCTGAAAATATTGTTATCGGTACATACTGTAGTATTCACTGATTAAAAAAAGGCAACTGATCACAATAATGGTTCTCCATCATAAGGTCTCAGCTCAGACCAAGTATATAGTATAAGTATAAGTATGTTCCAAGAGGGCAGATTGTGTGGCAGATGTTTTGTTAAAGGGACATTGTGTACTTTCAACTGCAAATACAATCCCAGGACTCATGTCTTTATATGTGGGTCCCAAACAAAAAGACCACCACCAAAGTAAAATTGTTCATGATCTGAAGTACATAATCACTCTCTGTATCATTATACAGCTATGCATGCCATCTTGTGGACAAAAGCAGCTATGCCCTTGAATTAATAGAGTACCCCCCTTGCCCCAACACTTACACAAACAAAATGCACCATACAACTGATAGTATGCAAGTTTGTAAGGCAGGGCAAATAAAATTACAATTGTATCCATCATCCGGGTCCCTATATGCCCTGTTGGTAATCCATGCATGCTTAACTGCCTTGCCATTGGTGGATCACTGGATCAATTAAATATGCCCATGGATTACAATATTGTAATGAGTGAACCTCAAAGTCATTTCACTCCATCCTGGAGCCTCTACGAAATTTGCCAGTTCATTCTCGTTGGCTAACCGACAACTACAAACCAATTAAGACCATAGTTAGAGTAGTGATGGAATTTAATTTAATCTTTCCAAACTCCATTCCCTCTCTGTGGAAATGGCCAGATCACCGGATCTTGGAAAAAAGCGGACTCTATATCCACTATCCACATAACTACATCCAGTGTGTGGGTCAACCTGTGGGCAGGTTACAACTTCTTACACTCCCCTGTGTGTATCCTGCTCTCTTTTTTTTGGACATCTGTCAAAGTGACAGATGGCGAGTGCTGCGACCACAGCCTGGCAAGTCACGTTGAAAAATGTCCGACTCCACTGCAACCTTGCACATTCAGCATGTAGACTGTATATAAAAAAAAAAAAACATTCGCCGTTTTGATGGAACAGAAGTGACCTCGCATGTTCGAAAATGCTAGGCTGAGCAGTCTCAATGCACTCTAATTTTAGAAAAAAGAAGGGAAAAAAAAGGATGCACGTACAACTATAGGACTACTCGATGTTTTATTTTTCAAAAGTGGCTGCTACACACATCTAGCAAACCCATCAGCGGAGAGCCTGGAATCCTCTTTACGCATCAAAAATGCGCATCATCATCATCATTAAATCATCATCAGCATCGCCCTTGACAACTGCTCCTGTCTGGCATCGCAGAGAGACAGAGAGAGAGTAATCCACTGGAGTTTATTTTTAGAAGCTCTCGGTCGCTACGTGCAAACACAACCCATGTTCCTCCGGTCAATAATTCAAACGCTGTAGGCCTACGGCGAGAGACGGAGAGCAGGCAACAACAGCTCCAAGGCACACGGCGTAAAAACGCACACAGGCCGCCGCCTATCCAAACGCGCGATGCATCCCAAAACGATATAGACTACAAGCTGCTCACACCAAGCCACATCAATGAGGTGAGATCATGCATTGATGCTGTTCCTGCGTTTTCTGTGACATTATCTTTGACACACAGTAGCTGCATGATATGCTATTCTAGTTTTGCTCTGATGTGTCTAGTCTCCTAAACATTAGAGGGTTGCTTTTTGCAGAGGTCTTCATTTATATTTGTAAAGGGGTGTAGGCTATGCAAGTGTCGATTGCGAAATTATGCCATTAAATCAAATTATGGGGACATTGTGTAGGCTATACAATATCCCAATGTATGCTATATCTTTTTGTAGAATTATAGCGGTAGGCACCCAAAAAATATAAGCCACTTAAGATATTACTCCTGAATGTTAATGTTATTGCTGTAAGGCCCCTCTTTGAAGCAAATTTAACCTACAAACAACTAGAAAACAACTTCTCCCTGGTCCCCAGGAGGCACCTGTGCTCTCTGAGAGCCCACACCGAGGAGCCATGTGTCCAGGTGCCAGCCCGCACGGCCACACTGCCCCGGGAAAAGCTCCGTGAACACCGCTACACTGCTCCAAAAAACTCCAAAACATACAAAGATGAGAGGCAGCAATTAGAGGGGAACAATGCCGATGTGACCACTTTCAAGTAAGCTTTTACATTGTTGTCTTAATGTCAACTAAAAATCGACATTTGATGAAAATGTCATGCTAACTTTAGCCGTTAGTTCTGAAAAGTTGCTCCTATGTTCCTGCAGCATTTTAAGAGGTGGAAGAGAAAAGCTCTAGGTAGGATATAAAACGAAAAAAATAAATAAAAACCCTATCCTAACAACACAACCGTTTGTGGTGTACCTTGCATTCCTGGGTCCATTTTGATGTTTGGTGGTGGTGTATATTATTTTATTCCTCTGGATAACCGGCCAAACGTTGACGACATGACGTCACGTAGAGATATTTCCAGCGCAGCTACAATGTTTGTTGGAGAAACATTTTCGACAACCAAAAATAACAACGGTAAATGTTCGGTATTGGTGTCAGTTTCTCTCATTTGAAGAGTTTTTTGCACAATTTTGCACCGACGTTCAACAATCATACAGGGAGAGGCAGGCATGCTAATTTCTCCACCGACAGTAGCCTCAAAAGACCAAGTAAGACATGTTGTGTTTTGAATAAGACTCACTTTTTCTAGACTGGGAACTCTCACTCTCTTGCAGTTACTATCGCTATTGCTCTTTGCACCTGCCAAGACCCAGCTGGATGCAAGTCCAGTTCTCTGGGGGTTGTCGAAAGTAATTCTGGGAAATGTAGGAACTCATCAACTGGGTAAAAGTAGACAAGGCAGGTTGAGGGAAAGTGGATACAACAAAATGGTAGACTTACATCACTTAATCACAAAATAACTCCTGGAATGCCTTGAACATCACAGGAACAATAGAGCAACTTTTCTGACACCATTGAGGTTAGCAAAGGATTTATATGGGATATGGAGAATTTTGTGGAGTATAAAGTGTTAAAGACACATTTTCGAAACCCTCTACAATTGATGAATGAGAATAAAACAAATACCAAATATGGCAAAAATAGACAAGGTAATATCTCATAAAGCAAAAATCAAAAACACTTATACTGTTTGTTTATTCTGACTGACAAGCACAGTGCTTGCTATGCCAAAAATGTCGTGCAAACATTTAAAGCATGTTTTTCAGATCAGACAATGTGACCCACAAACTCATGCAAAACCCACCAAAGGTCCCGAAGCCATACGTGCCACCTGAAGGCCACATGAGATGCACCAGCACTTATGCTCAAGACAATCCCATACAGGCTGTGGAGAAGCATATAGCATGCAAGGTGGAGGAGTACCATCCTCCAACAGCAAAAATGGTTTTCCAGTCAGTCTACAAAGGTAAGCAACTTGGGGATCAGTGTGGGCGACTTGGGGATATTTGTCAAAAAATATCAGTGACATTATCTAAAACCTGAGACACAATTACAGACCATTTTCCCGTAAGTGTTCTGGATATCAATAACTAATGTATTACAGCCTGATTCATATCCATTCTCATTGTCTTTTTAAGATGATTTCCGAGCATGGAATGCTCACAAGCTCCAACCATACAGGCTGTGTGACAACCTGAAAGTCAACGAGGGAAAATTTGAAATGACCACTACCTCCAAGGATGCCTACTGTCATAAAAATCCTGTTAAAGTGACAGATAACTTCAAACCAGTCCCACAGATGCGAGAAAGTCTACCTTTTGACAACATCACGAACTACAGATCCCAGTACGTCACCCATCCAGTGCAGCCCAGGAAACCCAGGGAAAAGCCTCTTTACCATCCCAACAGCGCTCCACTTAGCAGGGTCTTTACAAGCCATCAGGACTATAAGGGTCTACCAACAGAGCCAGTGAAGTCTTTTAAGCCCAAGGTGGCTTGGGAGAGAAACCCAGCAGCCTTTGACGGGACTAGTGAGTTCGGTGACAAATTCAAGACCTGGCCCCTTGGACCCAAGTTCCATCACAAGGCCGAAGAGTACAGCCCACCACAGGTCCGCATGCTGTTCCTCTCCACAACGCATGGGGACTATACGGCGCAGGAGTGCCAGCGCCCCAAGTCGGCCCGGCCACCTGTACAGGCCTGGATGAAAGACAAGGAGCCCTTTCAGGCAAGGTCCACCATGAAAGAGGATTACAAAGCTTGGGGCACCGTGCGACGCTCCCCTATTGTCCACAAAGAAGAACTGGAGAGGCCCAAGGAAGCTTTTGAGTATACCACAACCTCCCGATCAGAGTATACACCTAAGACCGCCCAGCGTGCCGTCAGCTGCAAGCCCACACCGAAGCCTTTGAGCCCCAAGCCCATGTTGGACGAGACGACGGTCTATCGTTCCAGCTACACAGCCAAGGAGATACCTCGATGCCCCGTTCGGAACGGCCCCCCCCCCGGCTTCGAATACAACTCCGTGGGGGTTGACGGACACAGGCTTTACCGGACCATCTCTGCGGAAACAGGGACGACTCGGCCAGACAGCGGCATCGGTGACAAGCCATCTCAACCCCACCAAAGAATTCCCTGCATGGTTTCCAGCAGGACCAAGAGGGCTTCCTAGAGACCAGACCACTAACAAGCACCACATCTAAAAAGGAGTGTTATGTAATAGTCACACTACCTCAGGTATTTTCTACCTTTCTACCAATACAAGCAATAAATGATAGTGAGCCGATTATGTAATGGCAGCTAGTTTTATATTGGTAAGCATCTCACTGCTGTTCCTCAGTACATCTCATTTTGAATGTTATGTAACCTATAACATTGGAGCCAATGCATAATATACCCAGACCCTAACAATGCAAAATTATTCTTTTGACTAAATATCTTTGAAGAATCCAATGAGTCATTTTAGGGTGAACCCTCCATCTAAACTACATTAGTGTTTAGTTTAATTGTTTGCAGTGAAAATTGCATACATGAAAGTTGATCCATGTCCTACATATTTTGGAGACCAACCCCCATTAGCACTAAGGAAACGTATGACATTGTGTTTGCAGCTGTTTTGCCTACATTTCCTTATTTTAAAATGGAAAATCTGTTTTATGTTTTTTTCCTACAAAATATTAGGTAAAGTTCAAGGCACAATTATGTTGGTAATATACGACAAAGAATACCTTATTCATCAAATAATGATGTTTATTTTATAAAAAAAAAAAAAAAAAAGAAAAATCTTCAAAAGAAAATGCCATGACTTGTTCAAATGTCTTAATCGGGGCAACTTCATATTTACAGCATATACAGATAAAAAAATGGCTAACGGCTAAACAATGTTGCCAAAAATTGCTTTATGCATAGCAGCATTGTACATTGACTTCGGGGCTCCAGTGCAAGAAGATAAAGGGGCATTCTGCATTACTAATTGCTCAGCTTCTCCTTCAGTTCTCTTTATTCCTAAATTTACACATTAGACACGGATTGTCCCCCTCAAAAATCACATCTTTTAAATTCTACCAGGTTAAAAATGTATGGACGTCAAAGACCAATTTTGACAGTTATGAAGTTTTCAGTCTTCTTGGAAACGGATGTGCTTATGAGCCTCCTTGGCCCGGGCGATGATGATTTTTTCTGCTTTAGATATGAGCTGAAGTTTAAACAGAAAATGAAAATTAGATGCAAGAGCAAATGAACAGATTGTTTTAGCTGTAGTGATGGTATGTCACCGGGTGTGTTTATACAGTATATACAAATTATTCCAAATATTAGCCCATATCCCAAAATGGATTGTATTTGGGATAAGCTGCTTACAGTATATGTATCTTTATACCCCAATCACAGATATCCTTTTTTTTTTTGTAATTCTTAACGTTAACATGAAATCAGAGCTTATGCAGCCTGTAGTTATGTTTCTTATAATTTCGGTAAGACCCAATACAATTTATTGTAAACAGAATATATTGTTCATATACTCAAAAACAGAATACTTGATCAATGATATGTTATTGTGCATGTAAACACACTGTGTATTTCTATATGGAAATTTTAAAGGAAAATCCCACCTTTTCTGTACCCCGCTTCTTTTCCCTTGGACGGTTCAGCTTGACTTGGCGATCCACCAAGATCTTCTGCCAGTACCTTTGTTCATGGTCACCTGTAGAAGGCATTGAACAGAGACTTTAAAGTCATGAATTTATTGCCTGACTATTAAAGTTCACTCAAAATAAAAGTTTATTTTTAAGCCTTTAAGTGGTACAAGTTCAACTGTGAGGCCTTTTGAAATACCTGAAGAACTTGGAAAAGTAGACACTATTAAAATAAATTATTTTCACTGTTATCAATTATGAAAATCAGAGTGCCAACTCAATCATCTCACTTCCTCTCCTGACCTGCACTGCTTATATGTATGCACATAGGCTACTTTAAGTGTAGCATTCATAAAGTATACACAAAGTGAAGTGTATGAAAACATTTCTCCCTTGAAATAAGGAATTAAAAAATAAAGTTCATACCAGAGAGAATCTCGAGTTTCCAGCTATGTTCTTTCTGGAGCTCCGCTCTAGCGTCAATAATGGCTTTAGCTTCTTCTGGGGTCTTAAAGCGGATGTGACCCTCAGCGTCCCCTTCCAAGATGTCAACGTACACCACTGGTGATATTTTGAAGAGAGCATCCTACACAAAAAAAGCACACACTTTTACTATCTTGTACACAGATGAGAACCTTGTGTTAATGAGCATTTATACTTTTTATAAATACAAATTCATGTCTCAGAAAATAAATGATTACATTTGAGAGATAGACAGCGAAGTGCAATTGGCCATTTACATTTGAAAATGAACAGATTATCAATCTTACACAAAGATGCGCAATCTCACTCAAGAATCTTCGGTCTTTGTAATTAATGTAACCTTTAAACCCTCAATCAGGAGCAGGGAGACATACATAATAAACAGACATTTTGGCAATATTTGACTTAATCTATGAGCCTGTGAATTGTTTTTAGCTGTTCAGAGTCTCAACGCCGTCTGACTGTGTGCAGAAACATAATCAGACAGCAACTCTCATGAAAGTATTTCCAAAGAGCGCATTCTGTTTTGTTGAAGTCTAACGTAAATTTTCTGAACAAAACTGCTGTCTACGGCGGTCCATTTCCTTACTTTTGAGATGATGCACTTGTACCATCATGGCAACTATATAGCCAAAAAGGGGTAGTGGAAGTGTGCACAACCAACCTAATATTTAGGCCAGGTGCTGGATAAAGTCATGAAAAGTGTTTTTTTAAATGGAATATTCTCACTGGATTAGAAAACAAAACAGCCGGACAAAGACTTTAGGGTCAAAATGTTGCATCAAATAAAGTCATAAGAAAGGAGCTCTAATCCTGTGTTGCGAATATTCCTTTTAGAACAACTTCATAACCAAACACAGATACAAATGAATGCCACAAAAGGTTCATGAGATGCTCTGAGGTATACGGCACCTTGATAAACTTCCTCCCTGGTAGCGGCTTGATGTCTGTAATCTTGATGATGACGCCACTCGTGAACTGAGGGCCCTGGGCGGTCTCTTTTTCACTTTTTTTACTCTTCTCAACTACAAGGAAAAAACAAACAAAAATTGTTGCATTAAAACAGAAGAAGAAGAGGCGCTTCTTTTGTGAATCCCAATCCTATTAGACTATTCTTACCAACACTTCAAGAGCCCCCCCACCTACTGTGAACAGTCAGAGGCTGGATGGGAGTTACATGTCTAAAAATAGTGAAAGTAGCCGCACACTCGTAGCTCCGATGCAATAATTTAATGAGACATTAACAAAACCGACGTTTCAGCAGCTAGGCTGCCTTCATCAGGGTTGATCTACCAGCACACAAGTTTGACTGAAGTTAAAAGCACTGGTACACAGGTGCAGGCAATCAGTGTAACCTGACCAATCACAGGAAAGGGAAAAAGTGAACAATAGGTTCAATAGAGAGACCACAACAGTGGTAGTGGTATATAGTCTCAACATTCCATTCCATGTCATACAAAGAGTGTCAAGTCTAAGTATAAACCATGCATAAGAAAACATCATCACATTAAATGCAGTATACATATAGTACAATAAAAAAATAGTAGAGTAATAGCAAAAATAAGCCCGAATATCATGGAAATACCATTTGAGATCAGCATAGGCTAAACCTGCAAAACCACCACCATCATCATAGGTGTATGTTCTGCAAGCAATGGAACTGTAGGGGAACCGCCTATCAATAAAAATAGAAGCATACACATATTAATAAAGAGACTACAAAAAAGGTCTACGGTCCCACACTTTTTTTTGTTTTTAATTCTCCTTTTTTAATTTTCTCTCGGATCTTTTTTGCCTCCACTGCTGTTTAAAAATGGACCCCGGAATTTGCGCACAGGCACAGTGAGAGTCATGGTGAGAGTCTAGTCGGCTAATTTGTGCCTGACAAAAAATGAAGCTTAAAATATGTTCACATTTTAGAGAATGTAATTAATATTTTCCTCATTAATGATGTATTATTTCACCCCCCCGCAACCCATCCGCTATTAATCTGAATGTTCATTTTTATGAACCAACCCGCCCGATCCGCGAATTAACCGCGGTGCCCGCGGATATAACTGCAATCCGCGCATCACTACTGGGAGTTACATGTCAACATGAGTTTCTCAGATTTTGCCACTTGCTTATCATTACATTTATTGGACTTTTTGGGTGATAGGGCCATTTCAAGACTTTTGAAATGATAAATTGAATTGAATTGAATGTTAAAGTGATAGCATTTGTAATTTAATGTGTGAAAAAACAGATTCCACCAAATGGGGATAACAAGCTACCAGCTTTTATAAATTTTGTATTCCAGAGAGAAATACATAAAGTTTTAACCAGGGATAATAGAAAATAAAATAAAAAAATGTTCATTTCCACAGGAAACAGAATTAACTGATCAAAGAACTAGTTGTGCCTACATTTTCTTCCACGTTATGTTTTGGCTTTCATCGTGAGCATATAAGAATGAGTTGAGTTTAAGTTCACTTCTACTCACATTCAAATCAGTTTAGAATTTTCTAATTGACCATTGCCTACGGCGGGGATTTTAATTACTGGATTTTCTCTGTCAGACAAGGACAATGGACTGTATATAGGTATTCAACCATGTACTGTATATTTTATTAATGTCTTTGCACCAGAGGTGCTCTTGTCCCATTTTAACATGCAGTCTGCAGTCGGTCCAACTGAACTGGAATCAGCAGAGAGGGAACTCACGGTTTTCATTTTGGAGATCACTGTCTGTCTCCTTCAGACTCTTGTCCTCCCTGCGGTCGATCCTAGAGATGCACTTCTTCAGGGACGCCATGCTCCGCTTCTGCAGGGTCAAGTACTCCTGCTTCAATTCAAGCCATTCTTTCCTAGGAAGAAAGAGATAGATTACATTATGATTTTTTTGCCCCAAGATGTCCACGCAAATTTTAGCTCTCAAGGGGTTTTTGCTTATGAAGTCATTGGTGAAGGAAAGGGAAGAGGGAGCTTACTTGGAGAGCACACGGAGTGGGATGACTTCCTCCCCAATTTTAAGTTTCTCCTTGTGTTTCTTCTTTCTCTTCCTCTTTGCTTTTAGCATTGAGTCATCCCTCTTGTCCTCTCCCTCGTCAACCTCTCTCTCCTTGTCACTTTCAGCAGGTGGATCTGAAGGGAAATAAAAACATTTGACACTGCAACAAATATCCCCTCATGGTTTCAGTTCTCCAAAGACAAATGAGGGATCATTGTGCAAAAATGTGACCTCAATGTAATTGCAAAATTCACACCTTGATTTTGTAAAAGGAGGAAAAAGGAGAGGACAGAGAGAGGAGAAGGGGAGATGCACAGAGAGAAAGTGGCTGCATCTGAACCATCTTTAACTAAATAACATGTGTTGTGGCTCCACAGTGATGATACTGGTCTCTCATGATTTTTACTCACACGACTGTGCACTCACCATACTATCTTAGCTTGATATAGGAATAGTCTCATTAAAATATACAGAATCAGAGTTTAAAGTAATAGTTGGGCTCACAGCCAACTGTGTATCTATTGTCGGTCAACACAATATTAGTTACTAGTTCATTTTAGTGAAGGCTTCACCAGGGTATCTGCAGGTTTCACAAAGTCAAATTCTCTTTTTATGCTACCTGGAGTTGAATTTAAGATCAATTAAAAATCCAAATAAAGAAACAAAGCTGGCAAAACCAGTCTATTTCCGATTTAACATAACTAATAAAACCTATGAAACTATAAATGGGCAATATAAGAAAAAGGACAACATGAAATCAATCGTGTGAAGACAATAAGAACAAAAAAAATAGAATATTGTATTAATCTACTAACCCTGTTCTGTATTAATCTAAAAGTGGACATGCAGTGCAAAGAATCCTGTCATTGCAAGGTGGAAAACGACCTGTAATAACTTTAGGAGATATTTTAATGCTTTTTAATGTCTTTAAAATTAATGTAATACTTTTTCAGACTTTTTAAGGACCTGAGGATACCCAGATCACCTACTTTTCATGTCACTCCTTGTTACATTCCTCTCCTTCTCTCCATCTTCACCTTCGCTGGTCTTCCTCATCTTGGCTGGCATTTCACGCTGAACTTCACTTTCAGCTCCCTCTGCCGTCTGTGAGCGCCGTCTCTTTCTGTCCGACTGTTTGGCCGCCGTCTTCTGCGTGTTGGGAGTCTCGGCCTCAAAACTCCCTGCCGCCGAGCGCTTCCTCTTTCGCTCCGAGGGCTCCGCTTCCATTTCCTGCTCTTTGGCTTCATCCGCAGGTGTCTCTACCAAGGCACCCTCTTTCTTTTTCTTCTTCTTTCGCTTTTTCTTCTCCTCTTCCTCACCTACAGGAATGGAAGAGGTGGATATAAACACAGCAAACCGCGCCAACAGCCTCTCTCGATAGAACGCCATCACCAGGTATCTTGTGTGCCAGGGAGTTTTTAAGTGGTAGTGAGTAGCAGGAATGTAAAAGGAATACAGAATTTCCTTTGTAACTAATCATACCTGATGGGGGGTTGTCGGCCGGTAGAGGGATAGGCTTCCTATTTTTGGTTTTAGGGAAAATCCCTGGCTTCCTGGGAGCATCTTCAGGAGGGTTGTTCAGCATCTGTTTCAAATATAAGCTTACCATGAGTTCTGTCTGCAAAACAAACACTGGACTGGCATTAATCGTCACATACTGAAGGCAACAGTGAAATATTTAGTCATCACCTCTATGGCTTTCTGTGCGTGCTCCTCTGTCTCAAACTCCACAAAGGCAAAACCCTTGGAGTCGCCTGTGCTCTTGTATCTGGGTACGCTAATGTAAACCACATTCCCGCATTTTGTGAACACTCTCTCTATCCAGCCGTGCGTCACGTCCTTGGGCAAAAGTTCCTGAAAAATACATGTGATACAGTGACTCAAGAATGTTCTTGTGGTAGACGAACAATGCACGATCAATGTATGAGTACAGCCAACAGTAAAGGGTTCAGTGTAAAGTGCTTTTCCTGGCATTGAAGAAACAATAATAATCCCTAAGGATGCAAAGTAAATTTTAATCAGCAATAAGTTCATCACCTTTATCTGATGCATTTCCTAATGTGTGCAGTGTCAAGAACACAGAGGCCTTCTCAATAACAAAACATGAGGTATTTAAGGAGCATTTTAAAATATGTGAGATGATGTTTTCCACTGCCATCATAAAGTTGCAAGGTCCACACAATCTGTCGATATCATTACATTAAAAGGTGGCCTTGACCTCTAGATGATGAGTGAGTTAACACACCATTTGTTAACCTTTGTTTGGCCACAACCTGGAAGTTTCACTTGAACATTTGTTATTAGACACTCACGGTGAAAAGCAAATGGGGAGTGCATACAATCTACGCCGCAAATAAAGGCAAGAAGAGGAAACTTTCTTTACCACATAGACTGTGCGGCTGTCTACATCCTTTGGTACCCGTCCAATTGGAAGCTGACGCCTTAGTTTATTTCCCTCTAAGTTCACCTGGAACACAAAAAATAACAAAACAATATTTTAATTTAAGCTTGATTTCAAGACATGTATAATCTCCACAGTGAAGCAAAAACTGTGCCAATGCAACAATTACAAGATATGAGTGTTTTCCCCCAAATCACAGAAAAGATTTTGACAAGATTCACTTTACAGTACCTCAACTATGGATGAATTTTTCAGTGCCCTTGCAATCAACTTGGTGTCAGTTGTCAGCTTTTTCATTCGGTTGAAGCTCGTCAACACAGATATGTCAACATCTAAGAAACACAACACATTTAGGCCCAAGTTAGAGACAAAATGTAATGACTGCAACTGAATATCTCTTAGCACGGCAGATATTGTGAACCCAGTTTATGTCCACAAATCATATTCGACTTTTCCAGATGAAATATTTGCGCTGAAGGTTTCATGATATATATTCCAAACTGCTGCATCAAATTAAACCATAATAATAGTCAAAATAACAATAACTTTATCTGTAATGCAGCACAAGATCATTAAAGCAGATATTTAAGACCAGAGATATTAACAACCCCTTACATCCATCCCGTGACTCGTCGATGAGTTCTCTGAGAAAGCGGTCCTTGTGAAGGTTGACATCTCCAAACCAGAACTCCACCTGCTTCTTCACGTCGCCCAGCAGCTGTTTGACACGGGACCTCTTCTTCTTCTCATTCTCCTTGTTCTTACCACTGGGATCTGCAGCCGCCGCAGGTCTCCTCTCTGTGTCAATCATCATGTGGGTACAACTGGGGCTAGACAGCTACGCAGAACAGTAACAAACACTCATAAGGCAGAACATTAAGTTTATAATATCTGGCATTTATACTACTGGTGTGTTCACAAGACAAAGATAGAGTAGTACTACTAGTAGCTAAAAAGGGCCAAAGTAAAAGGGAAGAGCTCTCATAAAGAACAAAAGGAAAAAATCTATCCTAATAAATAATGCCTGATATTCCTAAGATCCTTTACAGGGATAAGCACACAGTCAGTGTTGTCACCACGATGAAATAAACCTCACTGGATCTACAGTCCATAAAGTCAGGGCAAAGTGCAGCAACTGTCTCATATTAACATCACTTCGGATCATTATTAAAAACGACCACAGCTTGCTTGGCCCGTATCGACAAATTAGTATGCTGTAAGATTACTTGGTTAAAACACCGTTGGATTCATTAAGATTTAGTAACTCTTAATTAGGTTATCACTTCTTGCATTGCTAGCTAAAGATGTGTTAGCAAGCGACTCGAGTTACCGTAGTACCAAACGCGCCAACTTTAGCTAGCAAGCTATCGAAGTTACAGTGCCAAATTGTGGGTGGTGACAGTTTTACAAACACTGCAGGCAAACACACTGACTTTTTATACCCGTCAAACACAACTTACCAGCTGCCATAGAGATTTAAAAAACGTATCCTATCTGGAGGAAGAAAGCACGTCCCGTTTAGTACGCAGCTTATACTAAAATAATATAAAACTGCAAATAGCTAGTGGGATTTCTTACAAACGGCATTGGCTCGTTTTTTGTGTCTTGTCGCATAGTAAATTCGTCATACCAGTGTCACGCAATCCAAAAAAATAAAACTTCCGGGAAAATGTATCAAAATAATATGCATCTATCGTGCAACGTTTTGACTGCTATGCACAAAAGTTAAAATAAACCAAATCAAATCAAACTTTATTTATTTAGCACATTTCATACGTAATGGTGCAATGATTTCACAGAGAGTAGAATAATTGCAATTTTAAATAAAAATAAATAGAAGTAGAAAACACATCTATGGAAATAAACAATATATTTAAGCAAGAATTTGTAAATGAAAATATTTGTTTTTTCCTAAAATGTTCTTTTCATACGACAGTGGAAGATTTTTTGTTGTTCAAATCTGTACACCTCAAAACAAATTGGATGCTTTTATTATGAAAGGAAGACAAATCGAATTTCCGGTCTGATTTCGGCTGTTTCTCGGCTTGACGCAGCTGTTTTGCTAATTCGCTCCCTTCAAGTGCTGTGGGAAACAAAATAGTGTATTTGCGTCGTAAGAATGGTCACTTCGTTGTCATTTGAAATCACAATTCACCATAAATGTAGCACAAGTGATGAAGCTATCCCGATGTGAGTTTAGTTCATTTGATTTTTTTTTTTACAGCTGTGTCCCTTATTTTTGACGTGTCGTGTTATTTCATCTTCAACAGCAGGGGAGATGGGAAAGAAGGCTCTTCGGAATTTTTTTTTTTATCGTAGAGGTACTTTGAATTTGGAGTTATCCAGAGAAAAAGAGAGTAATCCAGAAGGCTAACTATTGACGACTTTTACGTTTTAGCAGTTAGTTAAGATTCTCTTAAGTTCGTCAAACTGGTCACTTAAATTACGATGGTTGAAACGCGTTGTCGTCACATGGCCGGTTAGCTCAGTTGGTTAGAGCGTGGTGCTAATAACGCCAAGGTCGCGGGTTCGATCCCCGTACTGGCCATAAAGTTTTTAAGTAGTTCAGGTACGCTTATGGGTATGTATGTACACAGTGAAATGTTAAAGGAAATAGTGTAATACATTTCCATGAGCGAAAGTGCAATTAATCAACCTGTCTAGGCGACCTGTAATATTGCATTATGATATGTGGAAATAGTTGGAGAGTCATAACAAATCTGAAAAGTCACAGATTTGAGCTCTGCAACAGCCGTGTGTCCTTGAGCAAAGCAGTGAACATGTTCCTAATTGCTTATTGTGTCACCATGCATAAGTGTGTCTGCCAAATCCTTCAAGTGTAACAAGTAATCTGCCGTTTTGTAAGCTACTGCTATCCTGTCACTGGCATTATGGACACAATGACAATGGAGTCTGTAGTACTTTGCAGAATAACCATTTTATTACTGAACCACAAGCATGTTTAACATGGACTGAGCTCACTGCTCCTGTATTTCAGGCTCCACCATTGGGCCGGGTTGTCAGTACCTACAGGTGAGTATAAGCTGTTGCATCCCCATATACTACAAAGTATGTGGACATACCACTTGTCATATAGGATTTAAAAACTGGAAACAATATTAAGTTTCTCACTAAGACGGCCATTTTGGAACTGCCCTTTCAATGCACTCTATTTTCTTGCTTTCCATAGGATCTTTCAGGGTCAAAATGGTCCCTTAGTTTTTGTTTTTATTGTTACAGCTTATAGAAGATAGATAGATAGAATACTTTATTATCCCACAGGGAAATTTGTTTTGCAATAGTATGCATTGGCATACACATACGTACACAACATGATACAAAGGATCAAGACATGGACATGCAAGACATGACATGTAAAGTAATTATGAGTCCTTGTTTAGAAAGTTGATGCTGGTTGGGATAAATGATTTGCGTGTCAGGTTTGTTTTACAAAGGAGTCTTTTGAACCTGCGGCCATAGGGTAGCAGTTTCTACTGGTTGTTAAGTGGGTCAGTGAGGTCCTGTATAAGGAAGCGAGTAGAGACTGAGGTGGCCTACTGTATATTATAAGCTCAAAATGCTCTCAAACTTTTCCAGCCTCTTGCGCATGTCATCCTCAGTGCACCGCTCAATCCTGCTCTTGATGAGCTGTAAGAGGCTCTTGTAGAAGGTCTTTGCCCAGAGGGTTTCTAAACAGTGGGCCGATATGTTGCACACTTTGTGCAGCACCATGACCAGCTTCTCGTTGCTGCTGACCTCACACCTGTTAAAGACCCATTCCCCCCACTGCTCCCACATAACGTCGTCTGTGAAGTTCACCGAGAAGCTCCCCGCTTTACACACTGTGCACAAGGACTCTGCCTCCGCATCAGTAAAGTCGTTCCATATGGCGCTGTGTGAAAAGAGAATCGAGATAAGTTTCAGGAAGTGCTCACATAGAAATACGGATTAGAAATGGATTAAACTACAAGTCTTTCACTCACACAACTCTAGTCAGAGGATTTGGAGTCAAGTCATTCAGTGACAGCAGACCTGTGTAGCTTACTTGGTTTCCCTCCATCCTGTGAGAGCACATAGGTAAAAGTATAGCAAATGTCCTGCTCAATGTTGGAAAGTTTTCCATAGTAATCAAAGAAATACTCACACCGCAAATAAAATCAATAAACTTTAAAATATCAAAAGGTTTTCAGCGTGCACTGTAATGTAGAGTTAAAATGTACAATGTGCTCCCTTTCTAAAAATGAGCCAAGTAATGAGCTATATTCTGTGCCAAATCAAGAAAAATGATTTATTTTATTCAGACTTTCTTTTATTCAGACAGAGAGATTGTTTCATTTTAGGTTAAGATTTCTAATGCCATGTTTCCTATTGCCCTCTTATGCTCAGTGTAAGCAAGTTGATTATTTATGAGGTTTCCCTCCATTCCAGCTATCAATACTTTCGCATTTCAATAAACTGTGTTGTCCACACTAACCCAAAAAAAGAAAAACAGACACTAAAGGTTTGTGGTTCAGATTTAAAGCAGTTTAAGTGCAATTTAGCAAGCAACAAACAGAATTCTTTTTACAAAGGTTGCCATTGCAACAGTGTCTTTTTTTTAGGGCAATGGTAATCAGAAATTGGGAAGTAACTATTTTTGTTCAATTGTCTGCAATCTGAATAGTATATATTCTACTTCCATGTGCACAAAATATAACCATTTACTTTTGTACATTATTACAGCCTTGTTGGCTCATATTTGCTGTAGGTGCTAATATTCTGGAGGGAATTGTATCAAGAGGAAAATTGGTGATCAGACTTTCATTTCCACCGAAACACAGAACAGCCTTGTCATTGTGATTCATATTGTGAAACTGTGACAATAGTCACATTATTGCTCACCACAATTCTTTGAGCTTTTTTTTCATTCTGATGGCATTCGAAAGAACCAGCAGTTCCTCATCACCAATGTTTGCCCACCCAAGTCTAAAAATGGGGAGAAAGCATGAATCATAATCTGCGGGATTTATCATTTAATATCTTGTTCTTCACAAGATAAATTTGCATGTTCTCTTTCCAGGCAAACCAGCTAATCAAAATTATTGAGCCTGGGGATTGTCTTCTTTTTTTTAAAAACACATATGTTCTCAATTATTAAACAAAACGTATAATGTCACTTGTCATCTTACCCTAGTTGGGTCAAACTGTCTGTCACTTGTAGCACATCAGCAATGACCTGAACTGTGTGCATATCAAGACTATTTTCTCCAAGCCTGAAAAGAGAAATAGTGGTGTCAGTACATTACTCATGCGTTGCTTATTCCTCAACCCAGAGGCATAGTCACTCTACAATCACCTCATAAAATGAGGAGTAGACAGGAGCCTAGAGCCGGGGCTTTGATGCATGCAGAGAAGTACGTGTTACCCACTTGGAATTGCGCAGAATGAAAATAAAAACTCTTGAGTGCATGTGATTTATAGCTCAGTCCAGTATGAGACTATCCAATCCACATTTTACCCGCGAACTCACCAAAGCTTCACACATCTGAGCAGGTGGGGCTGAAGATCTCGAAGTGCCTCAGAGCTTATGTCTGTTCCTGTCAGGTCCAGCTCTAATATTTCTCCCTCTGTGAGGCTCAGGAAGTACTTGACGGCATTATAATCCATGGGGGAGAGTGCTTCGTCGCAAACATTAACTCGCAGCGTCTTTGGTCGTATAGCCAGAGCCAGCGAGGGGTCCTGCTGCTCAAACAGACAATGTAAAGAATTTAGCATATGGGCCCCATTCTCGCAGAGAGCCGTAAGTTCCCCGATCATCCTCTGACGGTAGGTCTCCACTTTATCACCGTGGCAACACAGCCCCACGTGCCTCGACAGAAGCTTAGCATTGCGTTCAGAGAGGACTCCAGAGAGGAAGCGGTTGAAAAGGTCCAAGTGTCCGTTATTCGTCTCCTCTCCGGGACTGGTGATGTGCCGAAGAGCGTCAGGTAATGGGTGATCTGTCATTGCACAGTAAACCGCAGCGAAGAACTCCTGAACAGTGAGGTGCGCAAAGGAGTATACGTCTTCAGTGCAGCCGGGCTCTTGTGCCACCGTCTTGTCTAGGAATGTACTAACCAGACTGCACTCCTCCAATGTTGCAACATCTTGGTCACTGCTGTAGAATAATGTCTGATGGTCCATCAGCTTTAGGAAGGCGAGTCGACCCAGCTTAAGCACTATGTCGGAGAGCTGCTGCAAGGCCCCTGCTCTTTGGTCGCTAAGAGATTTTTCGGCTCTGTCTTGGGTGTGAGAGCGAAGCAAGGCCACCAAATACTGCACATAAATATCCGTCATGGTCTTAGGGCTTTCTCCACAGAGGTCTTTGCTGTCTTTCAGGATGCAGCAAACAATGTAGCAAAATGCAGGTATGTAGCACAGGGTGAGCATTAGTTCATTCGCCGCTACCACCGCGAACATCCTTTCAGCAAGGACGTTGTCTTGGAAGTAACGTTGGAAGAAGTCTTGCACTTCAGTCAAGGAGAAGCCGGCGATGAGCACAAAGCGGTCGATGCAGCCCACAGGGATGTGGCTGATAGCTGTAGGTCTGCTTGTGAGCATGACGGAGGCGTTGGGCAGCAGTTCGCCCTGCATCAGGCTCCCAAAGACCTCCACCACCTCGCCGTCTTCTTCTGGCTCGCTCACAAAGACGTCCACATCACAGCTCCTGTAGTGCCTGAACTCATCGAAGCCGTCCAAGATGATCAGCAGTTTGTTGTCATTGGCCAAAATGTTGTCCAGCTCCTTAGCCAGGTGCCTGTTTTTACGCAAGACCAACTCTCTGAAGTTTGTCGGCTTGTTGATCAGATTCAGGTCTCTGAAGGTCATGTGGATGACGAAGTCAAAGGCTAGATGGTCCTTGCTGTTCCCGAAATCAAGCAGCATCTTCTGCACTAGGATTGTTTTTCCAATGCCAGCCACGCCCGTCACCAGAATTTTCTTGACAGGACGGCTTACATTTGCACTGGAAAAGAGCTCAGCTGGTGTGATTTTCCTATGCACTGTTGACTTCTGCTGCAAAGACAGGCGCTTTTGTCCAAATGCCAGCACCTCGTGCCTTTTCAGCTCTAAGCCCTGGTGTCCGTTGACTAATAGGAGATTGACGTAATGTTCCGAAAAAGGGATTTTCTCTCCATGTCGAGTGTTGTAATAGAGCATGCTCTCACTCCTGCGTCTAAGGACTTCTTTATGCTTTTGTTTAACTTTGTTGTACTCTGAGTAAGAGAAAATATATTATGACTATGATTTCTCTTTTACACATACACCTTTAAGGGCAATCCATGCCAATAACATGACAACATGAGGTTAACATTAGCATTTGACAGTGCTACAGTATGAGTATATACTGATTTTATGAGCGATGCTGTGTGTGATAAATACTCACAACTCACATTATTTTCATTATCAAAAATAATCCAATAACATAAAAATGATCTTGAATGTACATGAAATGACATCTCCATATTTTGAAGTACATACCTATGGACTGAGGCTGATCTGTGTTGTTTTCTTTGGAGTGTGTCTGTGTTTCTTGCTGACAGTGACTGCTAATAGAGATAAATGTACTGGCTGCTTCCTCGCCTTTACACTCCAGAATATCCAGCACCTTTCTTACTCTTGCCCGTGGCCCCAAGTGGCACAGCACTTCCTCACGGTCATCTCGGGTGAACACTTCCCTGGAAACTAGGACATCCAGCAGAGAGTCAATCCGCCCCTCTAGCTGATCCACAAGGGAAACTCGCAGGACTCGAATTGCCCTCAAACAAGATTTACACCCGTCATTTTCCACCATGACTATTCTGTCTCACGACCAGCACCAAACTGTGCTTGTTCTGATGAAATAATCCCCAGCACAAAACAGATGAATCCACTTGTGATCTGCTGACAATTTGAATCTAAAGTTGCAAGCTGTGGTAAACTGATTTCCTCCTAGAGTTCAGAGATTGAATGTGCATCCTATGAGCTTAGAAGTAGCATTTGAACTGTGAAGTATGTCATTGTCATAATATGAGGAAGTATTTTTCCCTCCACTGTTGGGAGCTCTAACAAAGTCTGAGGACGCAAAGGCATGATGACATACCTGGTGATGCAATTATAACACATCAATGTCTGATGCTTTTTTTCTTTCTAGTTTATGCAATGATGGGCTAGTCCCACCGCAGTTGTACTTCAGCTTTTTTTTGTTTTGTTTTGTTTTGTTTTTTTTGCCAAAGTGCTGTGCAGTCAAATTAAACATGATGGGTCAGGATAATGTTTTGACAGGATCTCCAACAATTTGAGCACTTCTATTGGATAATACAGTCATTGTTATCGACACAAGAGAGCCACAACAAACAGATTATAAAAGGAATGTATTTGATTTTATTGTTTAGTGATTAACCAGGCATGGGCAGAAAGAGCAACACATCAAGTCACCAGCGGAGGGTCCCCATTGCATGCACATCAAATAGCATCATCTGTGGGGGAAATGAATACTCAAATCCCACCCCTGTAATTATTTACAAAACTATCACATCTGCACAAGAACACACATGATAATAAATAGGTAAAAGACAAAACGGAGCATAAAACTTTGCCAAAACAAATATCTACATAACTTAAGAGCATGAGTAATACGTTTGTGATGCTTTGTTCTCATCTCAGACAGTAATATGAAATAACCACCCCTTAGTGAAAGGCCAAATAGTATCTCTGTTCAGATTTGTGTTGCACTTGATGTCTGCTAAGCGTTATGGAACCCAGGACATAATGTCAAAAGTGCAAACCCTGCCTATCTGGCACAGTAACTTAAGTACATAAATAATAATACAAAAAGTTCCCTACTATTCTGACCCAGATCTGAATATCACACAGTTGCCATTTTCACTATGTGAACCTACTGCAGAGGATTACAAGTTCAACTCTTAAGTTTGAATGTTGTGCAAGACAAAAGAACGATAGAAGAACTCTTTTTCAAATGCAAGTCTGCTTATTTCTGAAACGTCACACCACATCAAGCAAAAATCATATATTTGGGTGGAAAGACTGAATTTAACTTTATTATGAGGGGATTACTATGCTTACCTCACGTTCAAACGTGTCATGGTGTCGCAAAGTGGTTAAAGGGACATTCTGACAAATATGTTTCCCAAAATATCAAAATCACAAAACAAAATATATAAACACTGTAACTTTATAAACTAGATCAAATAAAAAAAACAACTCTACAAGCCATGTTCTTAACATAGACCTGGATGAGTTTTGAGTGCAAAAATAAGTGTCATATTTTTTTTTCCTTAAATTGATTTGCTTCAGTCATACTCCTCCATTAGTGCAATCCATGCAACAAAAATCTTTATGATGTTCTACTATCTATTCTGCTGATGATGAAATTAAAGCAATTGAAATCCTAATTCAAACATGAATTATTAAAATGACTTGACCAATCACTGAGGTCAAAATGGGCTAAAAGTCCCTCATATCATAATCTATTTTGCAGGTGGCTGACACCAGAGATATCCAATTTATTGAATACAAGGCTTTTAGCCACGTAAGACATTTTTCATCTATATGCACCATGTACTGTACTTGAACATTAAATTCTGTAGAGATTTTTACCCACACCACATGGATAAAAGTCCACTTAGCAGGAGAAGTTTTAGTTTTACATAAGAATGTTTTGGGGAGACCAAACTCACTACTATCCAGTGGTTATAACAAACACTGCACCAGTTACCATCCAAATGGACATGTGGCTAATCAATGACACAATGCCTCTTCATGAGTTGCCCATTAGATAGGCTACCACTAAGTTTCCTCTCTGTTACTCACAATGGAATTCTAGCCTAGTAACTTTTGCACAATATGGAAAGCTGTTGACATGAACTTCAGTTAAAAAAAGAAGTAAAACTGAAGCCTTCATTAACAGTGATGTCCCTTCTCATAAAACAATACTTTTAAATCCTAATCCACACTATCTCTGAGGAAAGTCGATCACCACCACTCTAGGTACGACCATCCAAACATTCCTCCACACTCCGGTCCCCCCTATCCGAGGCTGTTCATCGAGGACGGTTGTGGGTGTCAAGAGGGGGGGGTATAGAGGGTTCGAAGTCTCTGCTCGCTGTCTGGGGACCTTTCCTGGACCTATCCGGGTCGTCTGTGGCCCCCGCCTTCGTGTCCCCGTCTCAGGTGTCCCGGCAGGACTGACAGCAGCGGCTCTTAAACTGGGGCAGCGGGCAGAGCTCCAGCTGTCGGACCTTCTCACAGTACCTCGTGCTGTCCCGACACTCTCCTGCTGGGATACACAGAGGATGCTGTTTACCACACACATTCACTTTGAGCCTGATCACCATTCCCCGTGGTAGAGCAGCACGAGGCTTTCAGTGCCACATGAACATCTTGCGAGGGGGATCATGTCCGTGGTTCATCAGTAGATACTCAAGCCAGCTATTTCACTAAGTCAGGGTAACTGGCTTTTCCTCCTGAATTTGCTTTTAGTTCCTCTGTGTCAATTCTGCTTTTGCCAGTACTTATCTTGCGTTGATGGCAAGTCAGAAATCAGCAATTTTCCATTAATTTCCAAGGAACTTTGTGTTTATCATGATATAGGCTGGGACTGAGAGTTACACACTAGCACTGAGGCTATTCCCCTAGCTGCATGTGGTGGCTGCAACACAACACCTCCCTCTAGCAGATCACAGTTAGGTAAGTGCTAGTACAGAAAAGCAGCAGACGACATCCAATTTGCCCTTATCTCCCCTTTTCAGCTAACTATAATAGTGGAAATACATACAACATGCACTCTAAACAGTTTTAATATAAAGACTTAAAGACATCATGTGTTGTGTGACATCACTGAACGACTTTTTTCCAACTTTCCATGAATGCAGCTTTATCTCACCTCTCCCGCAGGACAGGATATTGCATCGTTGCCAGCTGGGAGGGCGGGGCCTCCACGTGCAGTGATGTTCACGCACGGCCTTGCCAGTTCGACGGTGAGTGCAGGTCACCTGGCGTGACTGGAAACCGTGGCGCCCACAGGTGGCGGTGCATTGTGTCCATGGCCCTACGCGCCACTGTAGAGCGCAGGCCTCTGTGGAGCAATTCTTAAGGGAGCTGGGTCTGTAGATGCACACAGACAGAAATACACACACACACAACAAACAAGAGGGTTTAAAAGGTTGTCAGAAATAGTTCGGTAACTGACTTTAACATTGATGCATGAGGCACGTTCATAGTTTTACTTGATGTGATGCTGTATATAAATGCCTTTCCGACTCTGTAACCAGTGTGCTTATATAATTCTGTGTGAGCATGCCAGGTCCATACTTGCCTTTGGAGCCCACTGCACATTCTGTGGGGTAATTTGGTGGCATTTGTGTCTTGGCAGTAAACGTGGCGGTGCTGTGTGGCCAAGCTGGGACCCACACAATGACCATGACACTAAGACAGAGATTTCATCATAATTAGAAGGTCTTGGCTGATTTAAGTCCCCCTCCTTTGACTAAATCCACAATCTGAACAATTTAAGGCCTCACATGTAATCATGCATTACTTTTACTGCATTACTGCCACTTAGTGGACAGTTGTCCACTAACTCAAAACTCCCTGGACATAACAGCAGTCCAATTCTTTGAGGCAGCAACATGTAATTCAGCATCAGCTTTGCTTCAAAACAAAGAGCCTAAGAAAGCTTATTTGAGCAAGAAAGCAGCCTTGGTACAGCTCATATACCTGCTGAGACTTCTTTCTGGTCAATATTAAGTGGACTCACCGGCCCCCAGGGAGTAGCGGCCCACCTGGCACAGGGCAGAAGGCTGCATGGCCTGGTGTCAGAGGGTCTTCTCCCTGTGCCGGCGCAGCGCTGGCTCTCCACCTCACTAGCCCCGTCCTCAGGACCCCTCACGCAGCTGACCCTCCTGCTCTGGACCCCACCTCCACAAGTGGCCGAACACGGTGTCCAAGGAGCCACTCGCCACCTGTTCCACCAAAACAGACCAAGCAACAAGTGAATATCTTCCCAGGTCAATTACTTAAAACAAAAAGGTTCACTTCCTTTGTTTGGCCCAAAAATATTCATCACTTAAGTCTATCATCAGTGCGTGAATTTATGTGATCATCTGCATATTTAAAACCAAAAGAGACTAGATTTAAATTAAGGACAGAGCATCCATATTTTCCTTGAAACAGTATATGAACTCTTTCAAGCACGCACACACTTGCACAGACACATATACACACACAGAAATGAAAGCCGGCTTTTCAATCACTGAGACCCGGCACTTTAGGATAAGATGGAACTTGAATGATTCCCATGGGGAAATTGGGGATGTGATTAGAGGAGACAGTAGGACCCCAGACTGGAAACTGGTCTTAGGCCTGGTGGAAGAGGAGGAGAGTTCTATAAAACAATGCTCCACTGCACCTCTCCGGATCATACTTCACTACACTGCTGGTGCTCTCTTTCTATGGAAAAGTCTTTTTTAATAAGGACCACATGGAAACCTTTCTTTGTTGTCTATCTACATATCCAGCTCAGTTGACAGCTGCAATGTGGCTTTTCAAATGTCATGGTGGCCTTTTTCAATTTTCCTCACATCTGTGTCATGGACTGAGGGTATGTGTTATATTAGACAGGGAACGACAAAAAACTTTTGCATTTGGGGGTGGTGCTAATGGTGGTGGAGGTGGTTGTGTGTTGTGCAATGTGTGTGTTAATTATCAAACTGAGATATTCTAGGTATCTAACAGCATTGACATGCAGTAGCAGCAAGGTACCTGAGGGGGCAGGCTTGTCCATGGCATAGCTCAACTGATTGGCTGCTGTTACTCCTCTCTGGGCAAGTGGGGTCATCCACTGCCATACTGTTACCTTGGAGACAGCTTCTTCCTTTGTCACCTGAAAATACAATAAACAAACTATATCCGCCTGTTCAAATGTTTTAAATATTGAAATACATCTCTTCCAAACTGTACCAAAAAGTTGTTTATCAAACTTCATAAACAATCAATGCTGCTGATTATAATGTTTCAGTCTATTTCTCTTTTATGCAAAACAAGCTTAAAGCAAAAATCTACAAAAACAGATTCCACATCTTAATCCAATGATCTTAGACAGCTGTAGCAGTTGTAATAGTGATGTCTGGGAAACACTGATAGCCATGTAGTCACCTCAGGCACTGAGATGGGCAAGAAGCATTAATGTTAAAACTGCAAAATAAAATACAACTTCAATAATCTCAATGTATCCATAAAGTCAGTCTCCCAATTACTGTAAATTCAAGAGCTCCAAGATTTGTCTTGAGATGACATCATCAAGAGGGTCTTGGCTCTCTGGTGTATCTGTTGAAGAGTCCCATTCACAAACAAGACTGAACTCTCCAAGAACTTGGGAATGAATTCTATTTTGTGTTCAATTTTGGCTGTAAAGATATTCATTGTACTTGGGTTTGCATTCTTTTAGCAACCCTCCTTCACCCTATCCTTGAAATGCATAAGATGTCGGAAGTACACCCATTATACGTGGCCTTTTACTGAGCCCGACTTGAAAAGCTCAGAAGATGCAGTTTGGACATTTTTCAACACTTTTAAGCCCCTTTATCCTCTCCGTTTAGATTAGGCGAATGGGGCGCACCCGCTTAATCTCCTTTGAAACGTTGCCTGGAACCTCTAATTGTTGTCGTATGGGGAGGGAAAGTGCTGCAGCATCAGGAAACCAACAGTGGCGGCGCTTTGATGGGAATGCAGAAAGGTCGCGACTAATCACGCTCGGAGGACAGGAGGGACAGCGTAGCTCGGAGGTGACCCAAGCTGTGGCCATGCTCTGGACATTCCCCATCGCTGACTCAGCCAGACTAGCCATTAGGGTCTGAGCAAAAGTGCTTATCTCTCTCTCTCTCTCTCTCTCTCTCTCTCTCTCTCTCTGCGTGTCTCTCGATTGAAAAGAATGCTGTCCTCGAATCTCTAATAGCCTCAACCAGAAAAGAGCAACACCATTTTAACTGGACTGCATGACCCAATTATGCAAGTACAAACTCAACTCAATTTAACTTACCATCAGAACTTCATATCAGGTTAACGCTGACACTACCTTATGTACGTTCAGCTACAGTACAGTTTTAAATAACGTTATAGTAATAACATTGAGACCACATAAGTGTCCAAACCAGGTAACCACCTGTGTAAATTAATCTACTAAATTATCTACTTATATTTGAAACAAGGGTCTGTGTTTGTGTATCTCACCTGTAAACTGCAGCCGTGACGCCAGAGAGGTGGAACCAAAGCGGTTCCTGGCAATGCAGGTGTACAGACCCTCGTCCACCTTGCTTGGAGACTGGATCCTCAGCGAGCCGTCGGGCAGCAGGCCTACTCTGCCAACACAAAGACAACATACCCACTGAATCTATGACAGTTCTTCCACAGACCACTCAGATACTATTACCATACAACCAATCATCTGGCACACAATCGTGTGAACTGGTACTGTTTGTTAATGCCTATTGCGCACCACAAAGTGACATGCGAGTGGTAGTCCTTACCTGCTATTGTAGTGCAACTGTTTTCCATTCTTGGTCCAGGTTAAAGTTGGTTCTGGGTTCCCCAATGCTTCACACCTCAGCTCCACACTGGCCACTTGTTTCTGCAGCAGAACTGGCATTCCCACGTGGATCATCACTTCAGAGGACGGCACCACACCAACCTTCCTGGGTCGTTGGATGATCAACGGGCCTCTTGGCCTGGTTGTATGGGCTTTGATGTTTGGTTTGTAAAGAAGGGGGCCTTGCGTGGAAGATTCTGCTTTTTCCGGAGGGTGAAGAGTGGACTCATTGGTTTCACCTTGTGTCATAGTGAGCTCACTGAGCAACTGAGCAATGAGTTGTTCCCCCCGTGGTCCTCCGAGGCCTTCGGAGAGGTTGTGGGTGATCTCATCTAGCCTTTGGGTATCTGCGATCAGTATGAGGGGGCTGGAAAGTTCTGAAGTTGCTTCCTCATCTTCCAGGGTCGACCTGTTCTTTTCATTGGAGTGTGGTATATCAACAATGTCTTTTTCATCTGGGACAGAGCCTTTGAGGTCAAGCAAATGCTGGACAATGCTGTCATATTGGTTGAGGGAGATACGTAGCTCCCGAAATCTCTCTCCTGCCGAGGCCACATCTGGCTGGGTAGCCTTCCCCTGTCCGTCTGCGAGGAGCCATGACTCTCCTGGCACAGAGAGCTTCTGCTTGCTGCCAATGATCTTTAGGACAAAATTTTCCCGTGCCTGGCCTGCAACGCATGTGTAAATCCCTGCATCAGATGCGCGAAGCTGTTGGATCTTGACGTAGCCTAGTGAGGTTATGGAGAGATGAGGGAGGCTTACAAGGGGCCTCCCTTCCTTCAGCCATTGGATGTGGCCCTTGCGGAAGCGTCGGGTTGGGCAGCGAAGGACCACAGATGTCCAGGGGAGTAGGTAGGCATAGCCTCCTACTACAAACTGTAGCTTTTTGCCTTTCCTCCACTGGATGTAAACCTTCCTCTGGGCTAGGATTGTGGGGTCTGGCTTGACAACCTCTAGTTTGATGGTCTCTGTGATGGAAATTAATGGATGGGTTAATGGTTTGATTATTGTGTTAGTTACAGTTTTCTCTATCATGATGTCAAAGGTCAGAAAAATAAGATCTGTAATCTGCAAGTGAATTTCCACTAATAAACATACGGACCAAGCCAGCACTAAGGGAGTTCGTAGTTGGCTATGGAATGTTTTGCTTGCTTAGCACCAAACCCCTCTGGCAACTTCCACTCTCTCAGCAGTATGAATGAACAAAATAGAGCTCGTCCCAAACAGAGGATCTCTTACTCTCACAGGGCCTGAGGGAGCATGCCCGGATGCTGGCGGGCCGGGGCACTGGGGCACAGGTCTCAGGGGCTACGGTCCGATGTTGCCCGTCCTCCTCTTGCCTCCTGCAGACTGCCTGTAGCCTCTGAATGCCATCTCCACAGGTCACTGAACACTAGACAAATAAATGAGTTGGCATGATATGAAAATGAGCAGACTGTGCATATTATATCACAACTACTACATAGCACACAGCAACTTTTGACTGGCAGAGGTACTATAGGAAGGTAGGTTGGTCCCAGGTAGAAAGCAAGTCTACCTGGGACCAGTCAGTTGTGACCCATTGAGGCGGGCACTCTTGCTTGGGGCAGGGCTGCTGGGTTGTGGGGCTCTTGGAAGGGCAAAAGGTGTCAGGCAGCTCCAGTACGCTGCCATCTGCCAACCGCTGTTTGCACAGGACCTCCCTCCTCTGGATCCCACCGCCACAGCTACGGGAGCACTGCACAGACAAAAATACAGAGGTGCCGTTTGCTTTTATTGACGGATTACACTGGGTTAGACAGGTTTAAGCAATATGGGCTGGATGCATCAGCCCAAATAACTGGCATTTAGAAAGGTGAACTTCCCAAGTGAATCTACTGTTAATGAATCTATTACCTTTCCCCAGTCACGTGGGTCCCACATAGGGGGGCAGTCGAAACGGTTGCAGGCTTGGACAGGACTGGGCTTGGGGGTCCGACACTCTTCATCCCTCACAATCTCTGTCTGGTTGCTATCCCGAGAGGGCCGGTGGGTACAAGCCACAGTGCGGGTCATCAGACCAACCCCACAGGTAGCAGAGCACGAACTCCACTCCCCTGTTTCCCACCTGTGAATATGATGTTTGTATGATTGATGTACACTTGTGAAACCAATAGTTTCTTAATCCTTAGGTCAGATAGACAATACAAGATTTCCTTAGTTTGTCTGGATCCAGTCCCATTAATCACTCGATTTTCACCTGTATTCCCTTTTTAACTACACATACCCATTTTGAATTTAGCTATTCATATGTCTGCCCGGCCATTTAATGGAAATTCATCAGAACTTGGATGTTTCACTGATGCCACTGATATTTCAATCCTCAACCTTGACCGTTGCTGACTAATCACTGTACCAAAGAGTTGCTTTATTCACATGGGTACATATATACACAGGCTAACAGTATCCAACCTACAAATTGGCAAGTGCAGTCAGAGTGCTCAATTTCTGCATGATCAAACTGCCCCCTGAGAGGAAACTCCTGCAGTCCCATGAATGTGTAAATTCCAATGGCCACATGGCAAATAGAGCGAATATGAGTGAAAATGTCAAAAGGGTGATTCATGGGGCAAAGTTACATGAAATCTCACATTCATCATTTTGAATTCAGTGAAATTTGAGAAATCGCTCTGACATAAGATTTTCACACACATTTTTCCAATGACCTAATTGGAGCTAAATCAATGAAAATCATGATTTTGGCTCCAATTGGCTGTCCAACACAATTTTAATACATCAGAGTGATCGATCCAGCATCAAAGTTTTCTCTGCATTTTTCTCAGAGTACTCGCCTTAGTCACTGGACCTTTAAGGAGATCTGAAAGCTTTAGCTTGGAGCAAGATGGCAGCCACTCCACTTTTTTGCTTGACAGATTGGGTGATGTTTCAAAACTATTCATATTTACACGAGGGTCTAGGGACTGAGGAGAGTGGGGAATGGAGCTTGTTTCTGGACCGGTACTATACTCAAAGCCAAAGCCTATGGCTGTTTCCCTTCAGAGGGAACAGGATCCAAAGAGCGTAGCTGAATATGGGAGGGTGAGGAGGCCTCTGGGAGGGAGTATTGGGCCAAAGGAAACAAGTCCAATACAGCGTTTGTTGTGCCTGAAAACAAGACTCAAGGCCTGGAAAAACAGGCAAGGGCAGGCTGCAAGCCTCTGGGTTTTCTGACAAGAGTGTGAGTGGTGGAACACCGACGCTGCGCACGGTGTTAACTTGAAACGTGTGGCCTACCGCAAAATCCACTCACCGTTCAGCCACGGCTCGGATATATTAACAACATGCCATTATGCAGTTTAACGGTGCAGATATGTCGTTTTGAAAAGTTATAATATGTGGAATTTAAACTGCATATCTCATAACTGTGCATGTTTTACACACAAAAAAATTACTGATTGTGTTCAGGAATATTTGCAATTTCTATCTGAAATGAATGCCCAATGGAAGATAGATAGAAAAAACTAAACAAATACAGAAATACTGTAAAAAAAAAAACTTGTAAAAGTGCAGGCTACTTTCATCTAGAATCAAAATGCTGGGACAAAACTCTCACTTTTCAGTTCAGCTAGTACAAGACAATGGTAAAGCAAGAATTTGTTTTATAAATAGACTGGCAAATATAGATTATTTAACAATAGCCAACTATGGTATACCCATTAAAGACTCTTTTCATCAAACTGTCTCAAATCATCACCATTTTGACATATGATCACTTGATGTCATGGTTAGTAGTATGAGAGGCCAAACGGTGACTTTTTGCTTCAGTAGGTTTTCAAGAGGAACAGTAGCTACATCAGCAGGAGCCCTCCTACGTTCCTCTGCTGTCAAAACAGCTATATTTCTTGAAAAAGTTCTTCTTCAGCATGGAGGATGGACGGGGACGATATTATGGCCGGGCCTCTTCGGTATAGCTACCACTGACATCTGATCCCTATTGTGTCTGACTCTGACTCGGTTCCACAAGCCGTCCCACTGGCTTCATTTCCTGCTCTCAGTGATACAACTATCCGTCTCTGTCATTCTGCTTCAATATCACTGGGAGTGAAGTGGCCTAAATGGTGATTTAATGTGCCCCAGTGGATTAAGTTGAGAAGGATAATGTTATGAATTAGCAGGATTTCAATCTCTTTTGTACACAGTGATTAGTATTAATTAATTGATTCAACTAGGGTGATGTGTGTTTTTTGTTAGTCTGCAAGTTAAGTAGTTGCAGGTGTAGGACACAGGCGTGTATCGGGGGTCCAGGACATGGTGAGTGTATGTCCCAACTGCATACAATGCACATTTGGCTCAGTTATAGTCTTGGCAAACTGGCAGAGAGCACAGCCAGTTCTCAATTCTGTTTTAAATTACTATTTTCTTCTTGAGTGCAGCCAAAGCTGTTTTCCAAAACATATTTTTTGTCCTTCTGCTTTAATACAGTCACCAACCAAATCTGTTCCACTTTTCATGCACAAACCATGTTAAAAGAATGATGTGTTTTCTGATATGTGGGTCTCACCTGGGTGGGCAGGGCTGGGTGCTGCAGTCCTGGAGAAGCTGTGGGGGCCGACGGGAGCTCACACACAGGCTTTGGTCTGCTGCCTCCCTGGTCTGCTTGTTCAGACAGATCACCACGGCCTCCTGCACCCCTGGGATCACACAGCACCCAGCAGTCACAAGGGATTCCCTAATGTCCATTACAGCACCAACAGCTATGGTGGCGCGTTTATAAGCCTTGTTTTCAACTTTCACAACATAATATACACATGGACCTTGGCCCGTTTCTGCATTTCCTGTATCTCCTTAGAATAAATGTCTTGCTGGGGCAAGAATGCAAACACATACTGTTCTTGTTAAACATCTCTTACTCGCACATTAGCACACTCACAAACATATGGGCCATAGAATATTGCAACCAGACATTGCAATGAAGCAACCCAGATATTAGGCCCTTTCATGAAAGCAAGCATGATTGTATCTAATGGGGCACAATGAACATCAAAACAATACGGCTGCCTGCTGGAGTTCTGGCCTGAACTGTGGATAAACTTTCAGGGTGTGATGTCAGGTCATGTTAAAAGCAATGTAACATAAATCTCTTAGCCTGCTTCTAATGTTGGGGACAATAACAATGAGGCAGGCGCTTCAAACGCTATAGTGGTGTGATGGTCCACAGGAGCGCAGCCCTCGGGGTGTGTATGTGACATCCGATACCAGGCTCTAATCATCCCAGAATGGGAGTTTGTTGGGTTTGGGTGAACACACACACAGACATGGAGACAAGCCCACGCCCATGTGCAGAAATGAGCTTACACATGCACACTCACATAGACAAAAACACACACACACACGAACACACACAGACACACGATGCAGGCATACTACACTTCGCCGTGCAGGCTTGGATGTGGAGGTGGGGAGATTAAAGTGGGCCCCAACTAATGTTGGCAGGATGTTTGGGAAAGCTGTCTCTGTCTGGCGTTGTGTTCGCTGCTGCTGTGAGAGTCGGTGATGTATGACCTTTAGGGTTAAACTTGGTATTCCATCCATTATCATCTTATATCATATAACTTACTTTCTACTTCAAAGCCCATACTGGGCATGGGTTTAGTCACCCACTGACAAGGTGTCACCAACTATTGCTGTGACTTTTCACAAGGGTCTTATTATAGCAACTGGCACAAATTCACTGAAGCTCAGAGAGCGAGCTTTGCCTGCAAAATACAGCACGTTTAAGCTGAGCAATATACGTATAACACACATATATACCTATATCATTTATATCACAAGAGCTGCTATTTAGTGGTGGTATTAGTGTAAGGTTACACTGGTTGTTAGATACGAATCTTATATCAGGAATTTCAGATCCACCCCTGTTTTTATTTTCAACTGCCCACTCCTCTATTCCCTAGTTCTTCCACTTTACAATGTATGAATATTAGTGAGGGCTAATATGATCCATACCTCCCCCACAACTCTCTGAGCACTCCGTAAACCCCTCGTACTCCCAGTCGTGCAGTTCCTCTCTCTGGGGTGTCTCGCCCTCCTCCTCCTCCTCCTCTTCGCCTACTCTTCCTTGGCCCCCCACACCGGAGCAGGGGGTGCGGTAGCAGGGCTGGCCGGCGGCGGGTTTGACCCCCTCGCACTCGTCGTCCGGCAGGTCGGCCACCGTCTGGGAGAAGGACAGCAACACCTGGCACTTGACGGTCCGTTGCTGTGTGCCGGCGCCACACGTCCTGCTGCAGGGCTGCCAGGGCCCCGGGATGAACCTGGGGATGTGAGCCAGGAGGTTTGAGAAAGCACAGGGGATGACGGATGTAGAAAGTTATTAATTAATTACAGACATATGTACGTTCATAGTAACTACAGAGTATGCGGTGCATAAAGGAAGTACGTACATATACAAAAAGACATGCTTAGACATACAGTTACACACACACACATATACAGACACATATTCTTCTGACTCTGGTCTGATATGGCGTGTCTGCCAACCAGGAGTGCTGACTTGGGAGTAGTGCAATAGAAAGTCTTAAAGGGAAAGTCACAGGTTTTTGGCATTCCCCCCGCCTCGCACAGATTTTAGTCATTTGCTGCTAAGTTCATAAACTGACAAAGTATTTGTGAAATCCAGTCCTGCTGCGGTTAATTGAACAGCTGCGAGGCATTAGGGTCAGCCACTCTTGGATAAACCGCTTTGATGCGCGTCCTTCCTCGTCTTTAAGAATGGATCAGAGAGGGGAAATACTTGTAGATCACTGGCCTAGGCGAATGCCTGAAGGCCTGCCGTCATGAGTGTGTGATAGATAGGGCTCAGAAACAGAGTTGTCACACCCACAATAGCTTTGGGATGTGTGGGAGAGAGTTAAAGAAATAACGAGAGTGAGAAAGCAAGAGAGAAAGGAAAGAGTGAGAGAGAAAGATGTCTACTTTGTTGACTCCTAGTTGATCTTTGGGTTCATTTGACACCTTCACTGAGAACTGAGCTTTCTGGGGCATATATATATAATGGGTTGCTAAAATTAGGACAGACATTAGGGGTGGAGAAAATAACTTTTAACTAACAATATAACAATATAAAGTATCTAATAAGGAGTAGGCTTGGAGTGCTGTCATACAAGTCCTGAGCTGTGTGTAGTGGGATATTGGACCATTTTTCAAGAAGGAAAGCCTCCAGTCTTTTGAAGGATAAAAGACGTGGGAATGTACTGCGCACTACTTCGCAGCCCATGGAAGATGTTCAACTGGTGTTCATGAAACCAGCAGTGTGTATGGCATTATCATATTGGAATATGGGAATATCATGAGGGAACAGTGTTTGCACCATAGGCTGCACCGGATCCTGTGAAATGGCCTCATATTCCCCGGCTGTTTCACAACCATGCAGAGTTATCATTTGACCGAATGATTCCTAGATGGCTGCCCAGGCCATTACAGATCTCCCACCAAGTTTAACAGCTGGCAACAGACATTGTGGGTTGAAGGCATCCTTTGGCTTTCTCCAAACATAAACCCATCCGGATGTAGGAAAAAGGGTGAAAGACAATTCATCAGACCCTCTTACTGTTTTCATTGCTCAGTGGTCCAGGTTTTGTGATCCTTACATCAGGTTATGCATCTTTGTGCACTGGCCTTGTATACAAGTGGTTTCTGAATGGCAGCCCTGCTATAAATACCAGCTTTGCAAAGCACACAGCATACACTTATTGTTAAATCTGTGTCACAGAGTTGTTTATTGAATTCTGTGGTAACTCTTGCCACCATAGTTTTGTGATGTTTAGCAGCTACTGTATCCTGTTAAGTGTCCGTCTATCCCTGTTGTAGAGACCACTGTTGACTTGTGACCACTGTTCCTCTCTGCAGATGCGGTTTGTCCATGTTTGGCATATGATGACACTATTTTTCAGACTGTTACCCTTGCCACATGAAATACTTTTGCAGTGTGACCAATGCACCTGCAATTCAGGCACCAAATATCTGGCCCATTTGGAAGTCAGTTAGTTGTCTCATGTTGCTATGAAAACTCACATATAAAAGTAGTGACTAAAGCTGTGACTTAAGTTTGAAAGCCTTTTAAAAATTTAATATAACTCACCTGTGCAGCTGCTTTTGTAATTGTGATTTAGTTATTTCAAAGTTCAAGTTCTTTTTTATATGGTGTTATTTTGTCCATCCCCCTGTAGACAGGGCTTACCTGTGGATTTGGTATTCTGAAAGTTATTGTTCTTTTGTATTCATCCCACACAGAAATTAGAAGATAAATATGATTGTTTCCCAAACCCCAATCCTTGAAGCTTCTTCCAATATTGGCAGCCATCTTTCCCCAAGCCCTAATGAACCCCCAGTGAATCACTATACCCACTGGGCTTATAACGGTACCAAAGTTCCCTGCAGCATGCCTTCAGTCTACATGTACATGCCTAAAGTACATTCTGACATGGCAGGGTGCACCAATGTTTACATTACCCACTCGTGTCAGACATTCTTCCCTGGTCGAGCTGTCGGACCACAACACAAGAGCCCATTGCTGTTTTATGAGATGCCTCAATAAAGAACTCGTAATTAGAACTAAGTTGGCTCTTTACGAGTGCTCAAGGACTCGTTCTGTTTTGGACAAACAAATGAATCACCAGCACGAGTTGGACCTTGGAACATCAACAGCAAAGTCGACATGCGAGCCCACAGAAATGTTTGTCTTCATGGGCAGTTAAGATACATCTGTTGCTTCGTAAACAATCTTCGCTAAATCTTGATTTCATTTACTGACGGAAACAACACATTTTTGCAATATCCGGCAAGGCTTTGTTTTGTTCAAATAAATTTAAGTTCCAACAATAGAAATATTTGATTTACTCACGGCGGTGGTAAGGTGAAAACCTTTTTTGGCCAAGATGAGGAGCATACACAGGTTTAATTTTTCATGCAGTTGCACAGCGGTGGTTAGGGGCAGCCATAAGTCCTGGCAATGGAGGTGCAATAAGTCTAACACAGGAATTTCCTTCTCCGTCCTCTCACATCCGTAACCTGGCCCCATATGGCAGGCAGATATTGTTGTTGGCTGCTGAGTGACAGCATATTATACGCAGATATTTATGTGCTTTTGGGGGAAAGACATGCTTTTTTGCAATAGAACAAAATCATATGTTTTGGCATTGATCATCTCTCTCCCTCTCTCTCTCTCTCTCTCTCTCTCTCCCTCTCTCTTTCCAAAGATAAGTCAGAGAAAGAGATGTTTTGAACTGGCTAACATGGTAGCTAATACAAGTCATGCAAGACATTGGGTATAGTCCAAAGGTTGTCTATCTTCAGACGACAACATTTATTAGTCAATGGATATGTGGGGCAAGAACATCTGGAACATCTGAGGCCTTCTGAGGTAATGTTGGTAGCCAGCGACTGAACAGTCCGCTGCTTTCCAAAGAGCTGTTTTCCCTGTCACCTTCAGCTTTCCTTTTCACATTAAGTGACCTTATACAATATATTGAGAAGCATTTCCACTTAGATCTGACAATGCATGCATTCACTGAGGGATTACAGCGTTAAACCCATAACTTTGTAGAGTCAACAACGCATACTATGCAGACAAAAACGCTTCTCTGCCTGCCTTGACAAAATTGTTCTGTCAGTGCGCATGACACCGTTTGACATCTTTCACAGGTGTGCAAAGAGACATGCACACAAATTGATGGATATTTTGAGAAATGTCAAAATAAATGGCAGCTGCAGCTGTACATTTTGACTTGAAGTTGATGAAAATGGCTGCTGACACGAACATAACCACGATACTGTGGAGGCTTCATGGCAACGCCAGGCCCTGTCTACCTCAATTTCACCTCCAGGTAAATCATAGTCGTGGGACTGTGAAAACTGTTGTTGAAACAGTGAATCTGGGACCTGACTTTTGCTTCTTTACCCCTGCAGGGTGACATTAAATCTGTAAAGCGGATATTTAATGTTGTAAATCTCCCTTTTGTTTTCCGGGTTGTGAACCGTGAGAGTCTGTATAGCTTTAGCAGCGGCTGTAGTCGAGTTCCTCCACCTAAATTACTGCGAGGCCTTGACACCTGTGATGGTTTCAACAGAACAGCCACCTCTGACAGAAAATGGCTGTTCCAACCAGCCCACGTGTTCTAGGTGACAATTACATTAGGATTAAGTGAAACCCTGGCAAGAGGTTTTGTACAAAGAGAGGAAGCCATGACAGAAAGGTTTGTAGGACACTTCATTTAGTAAAATATGTTTTTGGCTTGAAGAGTAAGTGGTTATAGTGCAGCATGCCTCTGGGACCACATACTTGAATGTTAGTAGAATAAAATATTCTAAAGCTTGAATTGCAGTTCCTTCTAGTAGACAGACTGCCTTCAATACAAGGAAGCAAGAACGGAGATATTTTGAGGACATTTTAGCCCCTATTAACATCTCTGTATCTGTGTGTGCGTGCGTGCATGCATGCGTGTGTGTGTGTGTGTGGTCAGTACTCACGTTGGTTCCTCAGTCACGATGATCTCCTCCTCCAGCTCTATGGCTTGCTTATGCCAGAGTGGCTTTGCTTCCACTGGGACCTTCTCTACAACAAATGAACCAGAAGAGACAGAAACTTGCACATCACCAATGAAATAACACATCCCTAGCTTATTATAGAATTATGTGCGTCATTGTGGGATAATTAGTTAAGTGCTTAAGTGCTTAATTTTATGTTTGCAAAGCAGAAGGTCCAAAATTAACCTATTAATAAGGTGAAAACTCAGAGAACCAATGCCCATTAGAAACAATATAGAAACTAAGAAGATTAATACCCGTTAGTAAAAAGGTGGAAACTAAGACGACCATTACCCCATCGTGTTAGATCTGTGAGCAAGACAAGACCCCAACCTACCGATGGGCTTGTAGCAGGGCACAGTGACCAGGCACTCCTCCTTGATGTGGGGCTTGGTGGTGGGGTTGCAGCCCCCGGCATGGAGCCCCCGATGGTCGATGCACAACACCACCCTGTAGCGCAGGCCCTGACCACAGGTCACTGTGCACTGGTGGAGACAGGACAGATGATATGTTGGTGGTCAAGGGCCATATTCCACGAATTGTGATCCCAATCGTGATGCTGGATAATAATCTTCACCCGCAGAGTGTGCAAGTGCATTATCTTTATGTAAACTCAAAGCCTCAGTGAGTGCCAAGTCAACATTTGAAACTGAGAAATGAATAAAAGAATCAAACGGTATCAAGCGTGTTGTCTGTTATCTATTTTTTGAAATCTTCACTTAGCTCCATGTTGTATTTTGAAGATACTAAAAGACTCAATGAGTTATCACTTTCATCAAAACTCATGCCGTTGTTTTGAACCCTGTTTCTCTTTGCTTGTGTTTGATAGAATGTCTCAGGCCTTGACTCAAGGGAAGGAATAAAAAAAAACGAGACCCACAAAAATCCCTACAAACCAGCTCTCTGCTCAGGGGTGTTTTTTGTGTATCTTCTGCCAAGACAAGCATTTAAGGGCAAGTTCATAGGGAAGAATGTGCTAGGTAAACAGCGTCCCAGGTTTTTAGGGGGCCACAAATCTGGCTCCCTGGGCCTCTGCTTGGGCCTGTATGACCGGCGAGGTTCAAATCCCCATGGGGAAGTCGCATGGGACATTAATAATCGGCTAGTGTGACTGCCACTGTGCCACATAAGACGAGAAATGCTGCTTTGACCAATCAGGTGCCATCTTTCCTGTGAGGCAGCGAGCTAGCCAGGGATGTTGGACGGCTCCAACATCTTGATAACCTGTGTGTGTGTGGCGCAGAGGGAGACCAAGAACTCACTATGTGCTGTTGACTTTGGGTTTTTAATTAAAGCTTTGTATGTTTTGGATGGTGTTGCACAGGCAGACGAGGACAAGGGTGGCGAGGGACGGTCAAAGTGGGGTTAGCAGTGCTACTGGTAATCACATGGGACGGTTCTGCTTTAACACACATTTACTTTAGCAGTTACAAGTGTTCCTGTCATGTCGAGAGCGCCGCTTGAAGTCTGAAGAAACGACAGAATTACAGGTCAAATTGTCTAGTGAGTATATTTTTGTTTCACCCTGAGAGGATTAATCATGTTTTTTTTTTTCTAGCTCCATGGGTTAATTAAGACCCACTGTGGCAAATCACAGCCTACAAAGACAAATGAGTCGTTCGCTAATGTGTGACTGCCTGGCCAGGTGGTTAACAGCTACAGGACACAAAAAACTGCTATTTTTATTTGGGTCCAGGACATTTTTAGCTCAAGTTTCTCAGCCTTTATAATGTTGTGAAGTTTCACAGTGCCTCATAAAGGCAACAGAGGAGATCAGCAACAGACTTTCCCACCACTCTAATCAATGAAGGCTCAAGTTGTTGCCATTCTACACAGTTTTGACAGCTCCCTTATTATTGTATAAGTACTACAGTTATATAGTAAAATTCAATAGTGTAATGCCTGGCTCCAGACTGGATAGTTTCCTATAAGAGAGAAATACAGGTTCAATCATAAAGTCATGGTGAAGATTGTTTCCAGGACTGTGTGGCCTTTAAACCGCTATACTATGTGTATTGCAACATGCATTTCACCTTGGAACAACAGTTTTCTGAGTCTTGTACTGTCTGCTCACTATATGAATCAAATAATAACCAACTGGAAGTATGAAAACTACTCAAGTGTGAGATAAATGAGAAGGTCACCTACGGGCGACCACTCCTGTGCCAGCCAGGTGGGGCAGTCGAAGGTGTTGCAGGGCTGCAGGATGGCCGTCTTGGGGGAGTAGAGACACTTCCACTCCTCAGCGGGGGTGATGACGCCCTGCATGTCTTCCTCCACGCAGGAGACCGAGCGACTCTGGATGCCCCCACCGCAGGAGGTGGAACAGGCCGTCCAGGGGCTGCTCTCCCATCTGATGGTGTAGGAAAAAAGCCAAGGCACAAATTGAACAAATACTTGATTAAGCAATTGTTTTGTACTAAATCAGAGAGATTTGAAATTGTGGATATGCTATGCAGAGAATCATGGTTGGCAGAAATTGTGGTGTGTGTGTGTGTTTATGTTTTTGTGTGTGTCATTGACTTCACCTCTTACTCAATACATACCGAGGCAGGGGGTGGTAGAGGTCGTATGGCATAATTTGCTTGTAGCCGTCACTGAAAAGCAGAATCAATAAAGGAAATTCAGATTTGAGATTATGCCGAGTGCTGCTGCCAGAACAGTCTACAAGCAGTGATGTCTGTAGTTTAATCATAGACTCAACAACAACTCCAGTGTGCGAAGCTTTGTGTATCAGCCCAGAACCTATCAACACAGTCTTGAATAACAGCTGGTCAGAAAACCCGGTGCCCTCTCTGACTCCCTGCATGTGACCACTGGTAATAATACTTATAAAGGCAAATCCTCTGTCATCCAGTTTAATCTCACAAGAAGTCTGGTCTTTAACCTGGCAAGGCAGGGGTCCATATTGCACTCCTGGAGTTTGGGTTTAGGCTTGATGTTTTCTGGGTAATAATGGCAGTACTGGTCCACCACCACCCGGCCGGTCCGTAGGTCAAAGCACTCCGCTGAGGTGAGCTGGTACCCTGCAGCCGAAGAAATGTCACACAGTCGGACCAAAACCCAATGAAAATACACAAAGACTGAGACTCAGACTGAAATAAACTATCAAGATATATTTAGTGGAACAGCATTCATCATTAAGCATTTATGAAGCATCTGAGGAGGAGGAGTAGGTAGATTGAAGGTCACCTCATTCTACATTACTTGGCTGGCCACTATCAAGTAGATGGTCCAGTTCTTGCCTACCTCCACCACAGGTGACAGAGCAAGGGAAGAAGTCCGTCTCTCTCCAGCGGTGGATGATGGGCTGGTAGTAGATGAACTGGACCACACTGTCTGCTCCGCTGGTGTACTGCACCTACACAACCAATACACAAGGGAAATTACTCTTCTCACGTGAGGGGACAGATGTGTTCATCATGTGTCAAATTCTGTTCAGTACATGATCATCAAGTTATGTTCATCCATTTTGTATCAATTTGGCCAAATAACCCCATAGCGAGGCTTCCAGTATATTGAAATCAGGCTAAAGGATGATAAATACAAGAAGGAATTTACCAGACAAGTTTCCCATTTTGAGCACTTACTGCTAACACACTGAGTATGTTAGCACTAACATATGCAGTTAATATGATCTCACCAAACCCTGCCTCATCCTCGGCCAGTCGATCTGTTTAGCTGTCCTTGATTTGGCTCGTGTTTTGCACAGCTAAGTGCCTTATGGAAATTTGCCTTGCAGAACTAAGATTAAGGAGGAAAATATTATTATATAGACGGTGATTGGCGTTTCAGATAATGTGGCGGCGGAGGTGTCCCTGCTGCTCTTGGAGCTAATCCCACCAGAGCCTTCTCTAAAATGTCTCCCTTGCTCTGTATTCTTCTCAGCAAGAGTGAGAATAAAATTAGAGTGAGAATATGAATGTGCTTGGCTATTTCACAGTGAAAAATAAACCACCACTACCCTCCAACATCCAGTGACAAAGTATTACTTGCTTTTGTGTTTGTCCACTGAATTAAAGGAGCCATTTGATTCTCTCTAGGTCATCACCACCGCATCGAACAAAGTGTGAAGCTTCATAAGGTCCCAAATGAATCGAGGGTGTTGTCCTTTCTCACAGGAGGAAAGCACTCCTTGACAAAGTATTTCATGATGTTTACATACTTTGCGTTTACTTGCTAGATTAGCACTTGAGGCTAATTTTGAAACTAGGGCTGAGGATATTATGACCTGTCTTTAAACACGCTAAGCTATCAGCTATCATCACTACTCCCTTATGTATATGTGTGTGTGTGTGTGTGTGTGTGTGTGTGTGTGTGTGTGTGTGTGTGTGTGTGTGTGTCAAACCTCCTCAGATTTACCCAGTGGCTTATGGAAAGCTGCGTGTGGATTGTTTTGGAGCGGGCCCTCATGAGAGAAACTTCCCATACAGACTAGACAGGGTGTTGGTCATGTATTGCTAAGCTAAAAGGGTGGAGGGACTGGAATAAAGACGGGAGCTGAGGTTAGGTGCAGTATGAGCCTGGGCCTGGGGCTGAATGCTGGAGCTGGAGGCTGGAGGTTGGAGACTGGAGACCGGGGCTTGGAGCCGGCAGGTAGGGCCGGGCGAGAAAGACGGCCACCTCCTCTACTTCTTCACAGGACTAATAAAGACGTGAATTGGAAACACACTCCGTTTCTGTCTCTGGTTAGTCCCAGATCGGTCCCGTGACGTTGTTTTCACAGTTCCCTGGACCAGAATGAGTTGAGGCGTGAGATGGGAGGGAAAAAGGCTGACGCTGGTGGAACTTGCTTTGTTCACTGTCCCACCCAGTGCCAACATGTGACTGAGGGACACTGGAATCCATTTTGAGGTGTTCAATTTATTTTATTTTGTTCTTTTTCATTAAAGGAGAGCACGTAGTCCAACTTCATTTTACAGTTTTTGTGCTATTTGGACAGGCAGAGGCGGAATTTGAACCTTTGTCACCTGGGGCGTCACTTTCTGTACATTCAAAGGTCCAGCACAGTAAACTGCAAGGACACTTAGTAGAGAAATGAAGAGTGACAACTTGGGAGCGGTCAGCTTGCTCAGTGCAATACTTGTTAGAAGAAAATAAAGCAGACATTAGACAGTGTGTTTGTTTTTACAATAAGCTAGAAATTAGGCTGTGTAATTTGTGTGTAATATGTGACTCATTGATTTAAGACGCTTTTGTAAAAGACATATTGTAGACGGCCCTAAATATTTCAGCAAACATTTTCCTTCTAACCTCATCCATCGACCAAACTGAAATACGCAAAGATAGATTATACCTTGAAGGCATATAAATCAAACACCACTACCACTCATTCACATTCATTTGTTTACAGTGGAAAGACCGTCTGGCAACCTTTGAATACGCTTTTCCATTTGCCCGGGCTTTTCCAGTGCTGCGATATGAATTGGCTGTCTGCCTCACAACAGATTAGAAATTATGCATTTACAGCCTCTCAGATTTCTGTCTCCTGCATTCCTATTTATTGTCCTATCCTGACTTGTGTTTAGGAGGGTGTGTGTTTTCACTGGCGTTTTCCAGTCCACGGCCTGTATAATTTCTAATGTCCGCTCACTGGCCCTAGTCTGTGTGTAAGTGATTGGTGTGATAGCCAGTGTCTTTTGGCTAACGGCTGTTTTACACATTGCAAATAATCTTATGCTGTAGTAATCAATTCATGGACTTTTGCCAGGATGTTAATTAGTGAGCGCAGAGAGGAGTGGAGCTGGGTGAACTGTATCAGAATGAAACCATGGGGGACTGCATGATAAATCACAGCCCTTTTTACTCTCACACATACTGTACACCAGTGGTCTCCACTCGTGTGCCATCAAGAGCCATGTGCATGCAGGTTTTCATCCCAACTAAACTAAACAGCGGCTGATTTCACTGATTAGCACACCTTCAACTGTTGGTACTGGCATCTCTAGCTGCACACGGAATCACAGAACTCTTAAGTAAAAAGATAACACATCCTAAACAAGAATTCCCATATAATTATTGAAAAAAATCTGAAGTAGAAAATTAAAATTTGGTTGATAATCAGAAGTATTACAATTCTTTACATACTTCGAGGCCTGACATCCAAAGTCTACCTTCATTCGGAGACAAGTTTCCTAAGGGGGCATTTACATCATGGAGCTATATTAAAGCAAGCGTGGCAGCCAAAGACATGAAATCATTTGTATCATAACAGACGCATCATTAAGCCAAAAACAACCACCGGTTTTGGAACTAAAAAAGGGTGCGCTGCTATTGTTTTCATTGCATGACATACCGCTTCAAAAACATGAAGCCCCTCCAAGGAGTAAGAGAAACAAGAAATCGTTTGCATTTGATTTTTAAGTGGCGCACACACACATGCCCCCATATCCTTAAACCTAAACACACGAGATCAAATCCCCTTTGAACTCTGCGTGACATGGGGGAGTTCACCAAGAGTTCATGGAAACAAGAACCTTATCCAAGGCCGATTTGGCCGGGGCGCTCTATTTTCATGGCTTCACGTAGCAAAAAACTACTGTTTTAACTTTAGCTGAGGAAAAAACACCCAAAATGTCCCCGGTGATGTCATCCGGCATCTATTCAGTAGAATAAGGCTGTTTGGGATCGATTGCAAAGAACCAAACACTCGCTGACCTCAAGGCTTTATGAACCAGTAGGAGAGCTGTTGCTTTTGGCTACCAGGTGAGGCAGTTGCAGGAGTTGCAAGGAGGACTAACACTATGTAACTTGACATGGTTCAATAATCAAACTCTTGTCTCCTGCAAGGCTGATGCAAAACCTCTAAAATCAAACTTTCAGTATTAGCTTTGGAGGGAAGTTAGGCAAGCCGGCCACACGACCCCAGCAGTCAGCTGTTGATTCGGAGTTACCTGATTTGAATTATGGATTGCTCCTAACTCTTACTTTGACAGTGAAGTCAGCTCCGAGCGGCCCGGTGATTCTCAGCACCTCCTTGTCGGAGAGTTTCTGGTAGTCCAAGGTGGTGTTCTCCAGGTGGTACTGCCCCGATGTGTCCAGGACCAGTTCACCTTTCAGCCCCTGTAGAGTCTTACTCTCCACGTCTAAAGAGGAGACAATGTAGATACTGTAGCTAGAGCACACTGGACAAAATCACAAAGCAAGCATAAGTAGGAAATTGATAGTGGTAATGACTGTCACTGATTATAATTATGCTAACAGTACAGATTCTCCCAAAAATGACCTCAAACAGTGTAATCCAATAACAAGTGTGCTGATTATGCTGTTTGTGTTACTGATAATTGGCTGAGGCTCTCGCTGGCAGTTCAAACTTGATAAATGAGATCATATTCATTATTTCTTGTCTAAGTTTTTCATATGATCTTTATTGTGTGGGTGTTATGCTTAAAGCACAACGAAATGGTAAATTAACGGAGCCGAAGTTAACAATGAAATACTCAATTAATGACCTTTCATTTATCACTGACTCTTTGAAAAATACACTTCAGCTAGATCCAGTTACACAAAGAACACACACTGGCTGTTGCGTTTGGAGGCAAAGACGCTCTCAATCTGGCACTACCGGGAAGCACTTCGGTCTCCAAGCAGGCCGGCGCTGCAGCGAGCTTTACCACCGTTTGACCTCGCTGCAGTCTTGGCCTGACGGGGCCTCGTCTGATTCCGGCGCGGACGTTTAAACAAAAACAACGGAGAGCACAGGAACAAGCTCTAACCGGCAGCAACCGACAGATGGTTACGATTTGAATGCCCTCGGTGCAGAGAATTGGGGAAATATTTAATGAAAAATCTGTCCATTCAGAAAAAGAAGTATTTTTGGCCGTGCTCTGGAAAAGATCTGCAAACTACCCGTGGAGGAAAGGAAGGATAGGTAGAGACATGGAACATTTGTTATCGATTTGATCCAGGAGGGAGTTTGCTGCCAACACCTTGACATCAATGAGGCTTTGGAATCAGTCTCACTGGAGCCAGAGCAGAATATCTCTTCTGGTTATTCTGCCCTGATCTACTTTTAAAAGAAATCAGGCCCCCTTGATAAGAGAGGCAACAATGCAATATATTTGTCGTAAATAAAAAGTTAGTGATAGATTGTTATTTGGGTGAGATTTTTATCAGGAAGATAGCCAGATTTCAGGTTGTTGGTACAAATTCTTCCTTTCAGCAAGATTTTTCTTTATTGTTCTATTATGCTGTGTATTGTAAGTTTTAGTGTACTGTAAGTATCTGGGAAAGATTTTGCAATATATGAACAATTCACAACATTTAAAGATGGTAATTTAGTAATTTAATTTTGCAAGTATTATAATATTAATTCTAATGCAAACTTACATGCTGTAAAGTCTGAAAGTTATAATGAAAAGGGTAAGGTTGTGGATCACAAGTCATCAAAACATAGTATGATCTACAGTAAAACTCAAAGAGTACATGCAGATTACTCATGATGACTGTGCAGTAATCAGCAATAAAAAGCATTGCTAAACTGACAGACATCAGTCATGTTAAGCTGTTTTGGATGGAAGGGCACCCTGGACCTACCAAGACTTACACAAGTGATCCGGCCCTTTCAGGACGAGACGCACGTGACGACTCCTGTAGGGGACGACGACAACTGTGTCCTCAGCTTGAGAGAGAGGGAGAGAGAGGGAGGGAGAGAGAGAGAGAGGGGGGGGGGGGGGGGGGGTGAGAGAGAGGGTGAGAGAGGGAGAGAGAGAGAGAGAGAGAGAGAGGGGGGGGGGGTGAGAGATTAGGGTGAGATAGGGAGAGAGAGAGAGAGAGAGAGCATGATGAGGTATGAGTAAGTATCCAACCAATATTTTCATTAATACATCAAAAGTATATAACAATAATACAATGTGAAACCCAACCCCAGGTTTAAGAGTTAGATCTTGTAGGAACATAAAACAGATAAAAACTGCCTGAGTAAAGATTCTTTACTTTTTCCTGAGGAATGCTGGGACTTGTAGTGTCCCCGCACCAGTCTGCAGGAAGATCCGTCTCCGTTGCACACACCACAGTTATCCTCCTTTGCCGTGCTCCCCAACTCGTGATCACAACCTACGATCTAACGAGACACAGGAAAAGCTAGACAATAAAAACCATACCCTGGACTTGTACAGTGACAATTCGAAGGCAATTCTCCAACAATAAAAATTGTTATGGAAATGGATTCATTTGATCTTCTAGATCTTATTAGATTCAGACAGGATTGCAAATGAGAACATTCCTGTTAAGATGTTCTGCAATAGTGCGAAAAGAATGAAGAAATACAAAGATAAGTGGAAAAAAATGTCCTGACATGTTCGCATGCAAGAAAGGAGAGGAAGAGCTGGGAAAACTAGTTGTTATGCCGGTTCCTTTAGACCTTTGGAATCCATGAAAAACAGGTTATTGGATAAACTACATTACTTCGACCCATGTAAACGTGTTAATAAAGTAATTGGTGTGCATGTAAAGGCACTTGTGGAGATAATCCCAATACCCATGTAGTATTCCATATTCTATCATACTGGATCTATTCTTTGTATTTGTCAGATAACATGCAGAATAGCTAATACAAAAATACAAAAATAGCTCAAAAGATTTAAACACACACACACACACACACACTATCATCACCAAACACGCTTTACCTTGTAGATCTAAAGAATGAGTTACACAACATCCCCTTTGAGCTGACTGTGAGCTTTGCAAAATAACATGTTACTTAGTGTTTTCTATTAAACATTATCTGCAACCATCCACAGTTGATTGATGGACTATTTCGTAAGTTCTGTCGGCAAGACAACGCCAAAACCACAGTGTGATTCTAAGCGGGGTGAGAGAGTGTTTTAAAACCCTCGCGTGTCTCTGCACACACAACGCCTCGGGACGCAATTCCATTCAACCAGGAAAAAATGCATTGTGAACCATTTCCTGGAATGTCAGTCAAAATCCCAAATCTTAGATACTGTTCTCATTCGGTATTCATTCACAAAGCATATGGCTTGGTGTCAGCATAACGCAACTCTCTGTGTATGGATGTTGCTGGATTTATTCACTTCTCATTCGGTGCTGCACCACAGTTGGTTCAGCGATTTGACCCCTTGGCAGCAGATAACAGGTATGTAGTGAATAGGTAAATAGGGCAAAGAGGTAAAAAATATGACCCATGCTGTGCGGCAGGTATGCAGAGTGCAGTATCTATAGCAGTGAATGGTGTCTTGTTATAGACTGGGATTTGCCTTTGGAATGTTTGGTTATCTAAATGAGCTGTTTTTCATTGTAATGCTACCAAAATGAACCAGAACATGAACTGTCCAACATAACAGGAATATGTGAATACATACAGTATATTCTGTTTTAGGGTGCATTTTCCCTTTATAGGCTTGTAAGGTCATCACTTGGCAGTAGCAAGTTTTTTCTACACCTTTTAAGGCCCAGACCTTTTGAGTTTAGACCATTTGGTCAAATATGTCTTTCCATTTTGAATTTGCTCCCATCCCCCTGGATGGGAACCTTACTGCTTCAGTAAGGAGTTGGGCAGCTGATTGAATCTCATTTGATGGTGTAAGATAGCACGATGGAAGAGTGTATTTTTTTCATATTTTCTCAATAACTATTGGTCCAAATCACATCAATCAATGTTTTTTTTGGTTTCTGGGAGGCCTCTCTGGAGAACAAATCAGCATCAACAATCATACAAAAGGTCCAAAGCCTGCAGCAGAGAGCTTGAAAATGAGAGCATGTAGTAGGTTACTTCCCCATTTTCTCTCCACAATGCTGCGAGTCTATAAGAATGATTTTGGCTTTTGGTGATTTCCAGACTAGGTACTGTACATGGAATAAAAAGAAATAAACACGAGCTCCTTGATGTCAGACTGCGACGCAGCTGTCTGACTCTCCCTCCTACCTGGCAGACTCCACTGATGCACATGTCCAAGGACTCGGTGTAACAGCGCGTCCCGTCCAGCACCTTGGGCGCCAGTTCCATCACGAGGCCCGAGCCCTTGGCTTTGCACTTGAGGGCGCAGGGGTTGTCCGGGTCGTTGTCCACCGGCAGCCACTCGTGGTACTGGCCCTGGTACCGCACATCTGCGTGAGCCGAACACTGCTGGGCGCGGAAGTCCCCCACATCTGGGGGGCAGTCCTGAGGGGAACAGAAAACAAAACATTTGAGTTTTTAATCAATGCAAAATACATCATTCGATTGTATATTTGTGTGGGAAGAAGGGTGCTATTGCCACATGCAGGTTGGGGTGGGTGGAGTTTGTTGTACATACTGGATTGTACATTAATTGAAAATCATTAAAAAAACATTTGCTCACAAGAAAAATATCAAAATCATTAAAACATCATGTGATATGTGAAAGCTGTTAATTCATTAGCATTAGAATTTGATTGCTATATACAGTACTATATACAGTACTATATACAGTACTAGTAGAAGTGTCTATTAATGGATTCAATGAAAACAACAATAGAGTTTGACGTTGGCCCCCCGCACGTCTCCGTTGCTCACTTTCTCTCACTCAGCAGGATCCCTGATCACAAATATACACTCCTAGACCATAAAACCTGGTCATATTTTTGCAGTTCTACCACACTGCATTCTCCATCACAGTTTGCCATCTCCATTTGTTCCAAGAGAAAACCACTTGAAAGAGCGATTGACGTCCATTACATAAAGATGAGTTTGCTGAACTTACCACATTACTGCATGTGCGATATTTGATATTCTGCCCTTCGCAGGTCCTGGAAAAGAAAGAAAAAAATGGACATGTGGGTGAACCGGCTTTGGGGGTGAATGATAAAACAAACCGCTGCGCGCACCAGTCATCTGCGGTCGGTGCACTGAAGGCAGCTGATGTTTCAACTGTCGGCTCCAAATCTCATCATTTTTTGAATTGCTGAGAAACGAATGGCTTTTAAGGAATGGAATCCTGCTGTGATGATGTGGCAAGCCGCAAAACAGGGGCTCATATGTAATGTATGGGGTACAAGACAAACTGTCTGACAAAGTGTTCTGTGGTATGTTCTCAAAGTTTACACAGTCTAATTCACACATTAATTCTCCCATGCATTAATAATTTAATCTCAAACTAGAATTGTCCAGTTCCAAAGGAGTATGATAAGGAACGCAAAAAAATCTGGATAAAGCAGGAAAACAAAGACTTTCCTTTAATGATTGTGAGTTGAACTGAAAAACTGAAAAAAGTAAGTTATGTTCTTTTGTAACCTTTGGAAAAAGAAAACTCGCAGTCTAGGTGAAATCCACTGGAATACACTCTCAGGTGTCATCCAGATCACCTTCAATAAGCAAATCCTTGCTTTTTAACCCCAGATACAGTAGTACAGCAAGTACAGGTTACGGTCTCTCCAAGCTGCGTCTGCTGAACAGATTGGAGCAGTGTTGGCGCACGGCTCTCTGGATGACAGTCTGCAGTGTCTCTGCCCAAATTATGGAGCTAACCACTTATTGAAAATTAGGATTCCTTTGTGCTTTGATGCTGAGTGATGATAAACCATAGATGGTGACTATGATAGGCCAATTATCCCAGACCCCAGTGGAAATTAATCAAAGGATACTCTTTTGAGTTTGGTAACTTAAGAGGAATTCCAGTGTCATCGGCCCTTAGCTAATCTGGAATCATGATTGGAGGCAACGGTTGCAGAGTTTGGACTCACGGATGAGCGAGGGCTTAAGGATTTTTACAATATTATTCCAGAGAGCGGAGGGAGTGGATGAGGAGCGCGTGGCATGGCAAGAACATTAGACCCTGTGACGAATCCAGACAGTTCCCACTGCCAAGCCAAACAGAAGGTCATGGGGCCCGAACCCAAACGAGACACTTTCAAAGACTAAAGGTTGAGAGACAGGTAGCAAAGATCTGGATCGGTGTGGAAAATCACACTGGGCCGGGCAATATATAATCTACACCAAAAAAAAAAAAAGAAGAAGAAAGAGGTCAAGGAAAAAAATGAATTTCCCTTTTCATTTCCTCTTGACTTGGGAAGCGACAGAGTGGAGGCCAACCAGGAGAAGGACGGTGACTGGGGATTCATCATGATGACATCATCGCAGGTTCGGGAAAAACAAACTGAAATTTCAGAATTCCCGGAGCTGACATGCAACTCCCAGAAGTAGACCTACAGTACACACACACACACACACAACTACCATGATCCTGCTCATTATGCCAAATATACATAAAAACACACAACTACAAAGACCTTGTTCATTGGCTAAATACACACACACACACACACACACACACACACACACACTGCTGCATATAGTTAAGTTAGCATCTAGCATGCCAACAACCTCATCCTCAGACAAGAAACAATGAGAACTCCCAATGTAATAACTCCATATATATGCATTGAAATGCCTGGCTCATTCACAGTAATGCCCATATACTTGTCATCGACTCGGCTCACTAGATTGAATGTAATTGCTGAATGTAATTGCATGCAGGGCTCCGTAAGCATTGCTATAATATTGATACATTTGAAGTGAATGAGCACTTGGAAATGGGGCCAATTTGGTAATGTATGAAATATGCTCTAGCTGCAGGGTTTTTGGTTATTTCAGAGAGCGAAGAACACTCAGGCCATCTCAGTAGGTTCATGTAAAGGGTGAGGAAGATAAGCAGAGGTGAGCAGATAAAGGCACTCCCTCCTTCCTTCCTTTGTTTATTCCTTCCTTGCTTTATTGCTTGCTTCCTTTCTTTATTTCTTCCTCCATTTCTACCTCTCATGCATTGTTTGCTCATGTATTTGTTCATTTGTTTGTTCCTTCCTTCCTTCATAATCACAAACATGTTCATACATGCCTCATATGATTCTCAAAATTGCCAGTTTCTTCCTAATCTAAAACCTTTTGAATTCCTAGCAATAGCCTTGGCCCAAAGACACAGTACATCACAAAAGAAAAGGAGCATGAATCCTATGTAACCTGTACACAGTCTTGTTGACTCTGGCAGTGAGTGGGTTCGGTAGAGAAGGGAGAGAAGGTGGTTTTAGCAATGCACAGGCCACGCAGAGGGTGGTCCCCCTACTGTAAAATACGAGACATGAGCACGGTGCCAGACTCAAGTTAATTAGATAATTCACTGCTTTGGAGAAAATTCACTTTTAATTGCCACCAAAACATAGCCTTTTAACACAGCTGTGGCATGCCTTTGGTGAAATTCCAAAACGCCACAGCCATTTAGTGTCACTGCCTGTAATTGCTGCAAATCAATGACCCCACGAATGGTAAAAACATCATTATCAGTAATGAAAAGGTTATAACAACACTTAAGACACGTAACACTTTGCCAACAGTTTATATTCTATTAGTGTGTGATGAGTGCAAAAATCATGATATCTTGATTTTCTATCACTATCTATCCCTAAACACGTCTTTCATGTTTGGATTATTCTCCTCATGGAACAATTTCTGACAGAGCAATTCAGATATTTAGCTGAGGCTCTAATTCAGAGCGACTTAATGAGTGAGCAGGTAGGGGTGGCTTGATGGACACAACTTTGGCTGTTGCAGGGGTTGAACCTGCATGGGACCTTCTGGTTGCAGGACGGCCCGTCTAACCACTCAAGCTCCCTGCCACTGCCCAGGACTGCTTGTCTTTGTCGGGAGATTTCTAAATCTCTGTAGGCATTTTCCTGCTGTTTTGGGCCGTTTTCCTCTATCTATCTCCACAAAGTAATGTCCCCAGAGATACATGATTGAATAAGGCATAACTCCAACAATTTCCAACCTGGACCCTATTTTCCCATCATACTGATTGATTCTGACCAACTTCTTGTCAATTGCTTCACTATAGAGCTACTTACGTCTTGCAGGGTGCGTGGCTCTCATGCATGGTCCGTGACATTTCTTTTTCTGTCTTCTTTCCTACTTTCCAACTATCTAAATAAAGTGAGATCAAGTGAGGAGACTGCCAACTCTTTAAAAGAAAAGTAATGACAAAAAGGAAAGACCAACAACCGCGGAGGCAAAAGGACTCTCAGGACCAATTAATATTATCAATTAATCAACCAACTGGCTCGGAGGGAAGTGAAATAGCAGTTTAGTCGTTTTGATTTGAGGCCCTGATTTCCATACCTTAGCTGCCAACCATGTGGCCTCATAAATAATAGAACAGTGCTTTCTCTTGCCATCGCACCCAATCCATATGTCCACACTTGTTTCAAACCAGCTATGCTGTTGTTAATATTGGAGCTTGTGATCAAGCAAAGTGTGTTGTATGGGCCGGACTAATGAGGGCAGGCAACGTGTGTTTAGTCTGTACTTGTGTATGTGCCCTTTTGGGAGGTTGTTTAGCTCATGTGCGTACGTACACTAGCAGTACGTAGAATGTGGCTCCTATGTGTGCGTGTGTGTGTGTGTGTGTGTGTGTGTGTGTGTGTGTGTTTAAAGGTCAGAGAGTTGGAGTAGGGTGGAATTGGTTTGGAGGGTGTTGCAGGCCCGTTTCCAGCCCCTCTCTCCCAGCAGTCACACACACAAGGGGCCTTGTCCTGTGCTCTTTAATGACGCCGTTTGATCTGCCACCCAGGCCAGGCTACCGGTCCCTCATTCCCACGCGATGGTGGGGTGAGGTGGGACGGGGTGGGATGGAGGGTCCTACCACTTGCTCAAGAACCCCATACATTACCCCAGCTACTGCCAAAGGACACACCAGTTTGTAAACACACCCCCCTAGACTCAAATACACATGAGCGTGTGCGCCCGCACACAAGCGCAGACACACACACAGACATACCGCCTGCATCCCACACGGAGCTCAAACCCCAAACACCTCTTAACACGTCAATTGCTTTTACAGCCAGTAGCATTCTGAGGTTTGCCTGACCAAAAGTTCTGGGCAAGCAAAGAGAAATGGCTGTTGTTGATATCATGAAATGAACTCCTCAAGAAGCCGTGGACCACAATGTTTGCAGTGCAGCGCAGGGGGGTCTGGCACTTTGAGCTTGAGGTTTTGACACAAGTGGGGCCTTTTTTTTTTTAGACATAATCAAAACTCTGGCTTCTCAGCCTGGTCCCCCAGTGGAGACAGATTCATGGATATGGCATGCAGCGAGCACCTTACGTCCCGGTCACGACCTCGAGTATGATCTGCGCTGTTTTGTCAGTGTGTCTTTGGACAGATGCATTGTTTTATCATCTCACTGAGTGGTCTTGTCACCGTTGGAGCTCCCTCTAAAGCCCCCAGCAGCGAAACAGAAGTGGCCTTTCCAGCAAAGCCCGCTGGGTACCTTGAGCGAGTGAGAGGTACGTTCTGGGAACTGTAAAGTGGAGGAATGCAGTGAAGTCACCGTGCAGTTATTTCCCAGTCTATAAATGTGACAACATTTCTATGGAAAACATACTCTCTCACTCATTCTGTCTCCTTCTTTCTCTCGCTCCTCAAATCCATTTGTAATTGGCCACTTTGCCCAGTACACTTGGCCTCCGAGCTTTAATCTTGAAGCCTACTGTGTTAGTTTGAAGCCTGTCCAACCGGGTGACTCTGGCATGAGGATGAAAGGATTGAGAGGTCCAAAGTGCAAGTTCGAGTTTGTCCCAAGATCTAAGCCAAGATGATGAGCAGTGGGAATCCGACCAATGTAGGCTCATTGCTTGCAGAGCCCCAGATCTATCTTGCAAAGGAGATATTTAGAGTGACATGTACTTTGGCAAAGGACATTGATTGTTATGCTCTGATCTGTGAAGAAACATGCCTGGGCCATTATTGATAATCAAATCCCTGCTGTCAATGATGAATTTGGGATTGAAGCACAGATGGCCGTCTAGACCATTTATAGGGGCGGGATGGGCAAGTGATCTCAGCTGACCCCTTAAGGCCATTTAACAGTCGTATAAAATGTATTTTGAGCACTTCCATTATAGCCCCTGGGAATGGGGCTAGCGGCGAGATTTACTCACGCTATTAGGGACTCTGTCTGGGTCTATTTGGCAGGATCGCGGTGAGCAAGAGAGAGAGAGAGAGAGAGAGAGAGACCCCCTCCTCCTCCTCTCCCCTGAATCTCAAACCATAATATGGCACTTTAATGGAAACCAGTCCAAACCCAGTCAGGACTTTGCTGTTTGAGAGAGGAGATTACCTCGGATTGTGTTTGAGCACACGCTTGCAAATTGTCCATGGGATGTTTCCATTTATCTATAGGTCAATGAGGTTCTAACTTGTAATTACACACATTCAATTTATATCCTCTCCGCCTGTGATGTATGCATCTCTTAAAGACAGAGACTTATTACGGAGCAATATTCTCTGAGTACTGTACTCATAAATGTCAACGTTTTTTATGTCCCTGGTTCTCATACTAGAGGTATGATTCCTATGCAATTTTGGCAAGTCGAAGACTATTGAATATTCAACCAGTAAAAGCAAAGTGGTGTGGTTACTGTATAAGCATGTTTGAGAACGGGCTGGAGGAGTCAAGAAAAGTAAGACGAAAAGTGATAAATAAAGGTGACGTCATCAAATTCATTCAACTAGTGCAGTGCCCGTTCAAAACATGCCTGTTCGGAACGGGCCGATTGCTTGGCCTCCGGTATTGCTGCTTGCAGCTTTCTCGAGAACCGCTCATCCAAACAACTTCACACTCGACACTGCACGTCCTTGGGTCCCCAGCAATACACCCGCCAAGTGTGAAGTAGATCGGACGGTTCTCGAGATATGCGAAGGACACACATACAGACAGAGATTCCTTGCTTTATAGTATGATGATAAATATCTTTTTTACTAAACTACATTTATTTGCAAAATATCATGAAGAACATTATTCTTATCCTGAGACATAGTATAATTGAAAACAAAATCATAAAAACTGAATAATATGGGACCTCACAAAGAGAAAAGAGAAACTGAGATTTAAAAAGGATGGAACAAGTAGGAGAAAATTAGGGTGAGAATTGGAGGAGAAGAAGGAAAAGAGGGATGCTGGCTGTGAGGAGAGCCTTACTTGGAACTGAGGCATCGTCGGAGGGAGTAGGAGGCTCCTCCTCCACAGGTACGGGAGCATTCGCTCCACGAGCCCCAGGCGTCCCACAGCGTGTCCCGGTCCTCTTCGGATCGAGCTGTCCGCGAACTCTGCACACCAGGAGAAAAGACATGACTTGAGGAAGAACGCAAGTGCAGAGTTTATACCTAGCATGGAAGGCCTTGAGCTATTCCCAGTGCCCATTTTCACTGTCAACACCTTATCCATTTTCCAGCTCTTCAACTTTGAGAGCAGGAGGCCAAAGCAGTTCAGATAAAAAGCACTTGGCATGGAAACCAATACCATCTTCATGCCAGATTGTCTGTCTTGACGATTCCTGCCAGCACACTGCCAGGACCCAATCAAACATTTAACATGATAAAAGTAAGTTATATAAGTTAAAATCATCTGTAATGCCACCTAGTGCATGCATTTTGATTTTGTTCTCATGCTGAATATTCCTCAGCCATACGAGTTGTGGCTTCCACCTAAAAATCTAGATTCAGTCATCAAACTGTTTAATCAAAATCTCTATAACGGCACACAAAAGAGCCAGCACTGCCGGTAGAGAGCCTAAACTAAAACCCAGGAGCTGTTGAAAACGAAAATGGAGTGCATGTGGCAGGATGAGATAGACGGAAATGGGAAGTAATCAAAAGCTCTCAACTTTTGCCCCTCGCATATTTCAGTCAAATGTCTGAATCATCCTTTACACTGTGAAATGTTAGTCCTCTCTTAACAAGCTCCAGTCCTCACTTGTGTGCCTCTCTCTCTCTCTCTCTTATAATTGCATCGTGCTGCATTTGGCAGCAGAAGGAGGGATATTACTGTGGGATCCAAGATCAATATTATGAGAAGATGAATTTTGCGCCTGCAAGGACAATGTGCATCTCAGATGTACCGTGACAGCCAAATAATGAAGATCCCCTCCACCCTCCACTCTATCTCACTCTTTTAACTCTCTCTCTCTCTTTTGCTCTTACTCTCCCTCTCAAGGCCATTTGTGTTTTCAGAGAGGACTTCACACTGTTGGACTGGCTCACCTTGCTCTGAGGCAGGTGTTTATTTGTACGGTGTCAAATGATTGGCATTGTCATGTGATGTGGATCATCTATGGCTGTGTATGAGTTATGTTTCTTTCTCTTGGCTCTACTCAACAACCTAGCTCTTCTCAATGCCCTTTGCAGAACCACATGAGTGAAATTACAGAACAACCTCGTCTGAATATCAGGCCCAAACAATTAGAGCGAAAGGGAAAAGAGATTACTTAGCAGTTGTTATCTAGGGACAGCTAAGCCTGGTAGAGGAATGCTTCTCAAAATCTGCCAGTGAGATTGAGGCCAGTGAAAAACCGGTTCTGTACCTGCTGAATAGAACTATAGTAGAGCATGAAAACCTGAAAAATGAAAAAGACTTAGTGGTATTGTAACTCAGGGGATTGGAACTAACAATGTGGCAAATCATCTACCTCCTATGGCAGCAGGAATGTGGCTCAATAGACTGGAGATCTGAGCGCATTCAATGAAATAATCAGCCATTCACTGGAGGTTTTAAGGCCATGAAAAGGAAAAGATGGATACAAAAGAAAAATTATCATTCCCCACAATCAAGTCAAGCACATAGGCAGTCTTTATGGGAGTGAGTGTACCATGCAGGGATATTTTCAGATAGCAGAAATAACTGGACCGCAGCTATTGTTCGCTGTAGAAAGCCTCCCACCACGGGACCTTTAAATCACTAGGCGGCAGCACTTTGTACATATTTCTTTTTTCTCCTGGCAATCAACAGTTTGTCGAGGAACTAGTGCGTCCAGCAGAGTTTTTGCCAGTGACTTAAAAAAATCACAAGGCCTTCAGATTAGAAATGAAATGTAAGCCACATCACCACTATTTGCCCTGAACAGGCTGAATAGGGCCCCAATTGAACTTTATGTCTAACACCTGCTCTGAAAAAGCCTTGTGCCCAGTGAACTGACAAATAGTTTACACCGAAGCTCCGGCTCCTTCCTTTTTAAATACACAACACAGCCTTGAGATTCAGAGGAAAAATTCAGGGTACACCGAGTCACTTGGACGTCTTTGGCCCCGTTCCCAGCGGCATGGCATTTTGCTTAGTTTACAATGACAAATGGATCTTGGAGAGGAAAGGAGATACAAGGTAATAATACGGCTCTGATTATTTTCTTTGGGCCACAGTAGCAAAAACACCCCTGCTGTATACTGTGGAGTGGGGTGGTGGGGGTGGAGAGGGCGCAAGGGTTCAGATTATTAAAAGTGGGGACTGATATAAATGGCTGTCAGTGCCGATGACGCCTGAGGAACAGCAGAGGGGAACGGCAAGACCTAAACACGGCCAACAGAGCGTGCGGTGAAACATATCGGCAACGGCGCTACTTTCCGCACGGGCCAACTACCTCGATGCTTGGATCCACAGCAAATAAACACAGGCTGCGCTCTGGGCAGCCGCTTAGCACACTGCCGTAATTCTCCTTTGAAAAGCAATCAGTGAATTTTGCACTCAATTACTGGCGGGAGCTATGTTGCGAAGCCAAGAGAGCCAGAGGCATATCAAGCCGAGAGAAGGCTGGTGAGGAAAGAGGAGGGAAAATAGATGGAGGGACGGAGGGACGGAGATGAGGAGTAATAGGTTGCTTGGCTGACTGCGCTGCTATTGTTCTCAATAAAAGGCAGAGGAACACGAGGCTCCGCTAATCGGACGGCCGTCCCGCTGGGGTTTGGATACAATAATCAAAAGGCTCAGATAACCACTTGGAGGCTTCCTGACCCTCCATCACTACATGTCCCACCTCTCCCTCTCTGATCCCTCCTGGGTGGTGTTTGCGTTGGCCGGCTTCACAGAGCGAGCAGGCGCTCTTTCTGACCGGGATCCACCCCACACTTGACTCACAGCGACACCTCAGACCCTGTCGAGACTCCAGGTGACACATTCCTTAACAGTGCCATTCAAAATGAAATCTCCACCTTCGGCTGATGTTTAGCCTCAACATGAAATTGTTGAAATGTTCTGTATTTCTAAATGAAAGCTAATTATCTCATCACAAGACACCTCGTACAGCATGTACATTTAGACATATTAGTTCTCCTAATCTCCTTTCCCTTGTCTCCACTATGAGAAAAACAGAGTAAACACATATGATTGCATAGGCTTCCTTGCTATCATCCATCCCATGTTTTCATATTGGATGAAGAAGAGGAAATGAGCTGACGATAAAAGATCACTGAGCTCCACATTATATTTATTCTGATGGACAGGCGCTATTTAAGTCACCTGTCAGCAGCTGAGACTAAGGACATATTCCTTGAAGATGGAAAACTCCTCGACAGGGGAAAGAAACCCGACTCCGGTGCCTCCTTTTGCAGACTATGTCAATATACATACGATGGCCTTTTCAGTTGGCAAGACATATGATCTTTGCACATCTGTTGAATCCCTTGTCCTCTGCTCCGCGCCGCACAGCACTGTACTCACCTTCATGCCACAAGGCGGTCACTGTAATGTGACAGGGAGACCCAACCTCAGAGAAAACAACTCGCTGACCCGCGCCTGCACGACAGGTCTCCTTTTATGACTTACATCAAAAACACTGAGGAGGCATGACGACTCTCGGTACGAGTAAATAAGACGACTCGCGTCACTTTAACTGCCTTGTTAAAGCTACTGCTGAGAGGACGCCAGGATCTGGAGAGTGCATTCCAACTGTATAGAGTCACATAATCATAAAACACATGCAAGCACTTCTGCACAATAAAAAATCTATTAGACCACATCATGATATATTTTCTGAATGCGCTACTTGGTATGACAAGTTGTTTTTCCCAGGAGATTCATGAAGTCATCCAAGGAAAAAGTAGACAACAAAACACCAAAAATAACAACATGAACCTCTTCTCTTTCTCAATAGGACAAAACAGACAGAAAACAGATGAAAGTAGATATTATTGTACAGTACCAGGAAAAGAAGTGCTGTCAGCAGAAGCCTGCAAGCTGAAAAATCTTGCTCCATGCCTTCTCAAATGACAAGTGTGCGATCTGATCACTCCAATTCTGAGTGTGTGTCTGTATGTGTGAGTGAGTGTGTGTGAGCCTGGTGTGTGATGCTCCTCTCTCTGGGTCACTCTGTCTGTGTGTCCTGCCTGCCTGCCGGCTCCTCTCTGACTTGCTCCCTCTCTTCCTCAGGAGTAAGCTGGGGAAGGGGAGGGAAGAGGAACGGGAGTGTGTGTCCGTGTGTGTGTGTGTGTGTGTGTGTGTGTGTGAGGTGCGTGTGTGTGTGAGGTGCGTGTGTGTGTGGGGGAGTAATCGGGGATCCAAACCCCCTGAGTCCTCAGGTCTGGCACACCAGCCAATCAATAAATGGGTCTCAGTCAAGCGTGCTAGTTCAAACAAGGAGCTGGCCAGCTGCAACTTCACAACTTCACACGTGTGTGTGTGTGTGTGTGTGTGTGTGTGTGTGTGTGTGTGTGTGTGTGTGTGTGTGTGTGTGTCTGTGTGCACACCGAGAGTTAAAGAGCAGGAATCATGGCAGACAGACAACAGCTGTAAACTAATTTTCTTCGACTTTCTTAATTCCCTCTTTTTTTAACTCCCTCCGTATCTCCAAACTCTTTTCATCTTTTCTTTCTTTTATTTCTCTCCTCTGTCATCCCTCCTTTTCATTTCTTCTCCTGAACTGTCTCATTTCCATCTCTTCAAATTTCCTCTTTCTATTTCTCTATCATTTTTGCTCATACCACTGTATCTCCTTTCCCTGCTTTTTGGGGGGCTGGACAGCTTTGCTCTGGCTATTGCCAGCATGTTTTTGAAATGCCAAAACTTCTCAGTCATACCACAGCAACTTTAAAAAAAACAGCTCATATTTGCATGCATGGAGAGATACATGCCGCCTCCAAACATACATGCAAACAAGATTGAGACACATTTGAGAGCGCATAATCCTGACTCTGCTGTGGTCTTCACAAGCGGAGGTTACATGCGCGAGCCCCATGTAAATCAGATGACACAGTCTGGTCGCAGAAGACGCAGCGATCAGGATAGATTTCTCAGCCACGGTCGCTCGTTTTTTCTATTCATTTATAGTGTCGGTGAGGAAAAAGCCTCCAGAAGCTTCAATAGACCCTTTCATAACATCTGGCGGTGTAGTGAACATTTGCACGGGGGAGGTGGGGAACAAGCCAGGTGTCCCCTGGAGGGACAATTCCTATGGTTATATAGAAAAACAACTGGTAAGATGGACAGCTCTTGGCACAGGGGGGATATACTGTACATTGAATAGCTTTCCAGTTTTAACTTTATTTGCAGTTGCGAGATATACAAAATCTGAAACAAAACATAGCATGAACAGCTTAAAAGAAGGAATAGAGCAGTCAAAGCTGGTGCCAAGCCTTAAGCTGGTACCCCTTGAAGTGACTTACATGATAGCAGGCGAAATATCATTCGGGCATTCAACCCTGAAGCTCCAAAGACAATAAAAACTCTGTGCCCTTCAAATCAAGACTTCAAATCCACCTCCCAATCAAACACCAAATCAGAAACCACATAATTGCTATCAATTAAGGTTGTGAGGAATGTGGTGCACTCCAGAGCAAATAGTCAGCAACTCTAATCACAACATGGGAACGGATGTTTCGACACTTGAGCGCTGCACACGCACACACACACACACACACACACACACACTGTTGACTTTTAGGTTCCATACTACAAACCCATATTGAAGTCTTACACTCTCTGCTTACAGTGCTTAGAAAACACCCTTGCATGGCACTTGGCTTGTTTGACTTGGTCGAGGGAAATGTCTCTGTACATTCTCTGAATTGGGATATCATCAAACACACACGCACACACACACATGCACACACACACACAAATCCACTTAACACCGGTGTATTTTGTGGTGCCAGAGGTGAGGGACAACACGCACATTTTCGCAGACTAACACAGAATTACACTCCCACGCACCCTTAATCCATAACCTTCCCATATTTGCTTTCAGAGGAGATTCGTCTCATATTTGCGAATGTATGACTTCAGAAAATAAACTGTGGCATCGATGGTGTGCCCAAAGTTTAAAACTAAACACCCAAGGAGGAAATTAATGTGTTGATTGACACCCGCTCGGAGCCAGCTCCCTACCACAGCATTGCTAGAGGTGTCTCCTGACAGTGAAAACAACGATCCAAGATGAAGACGAGGTGAGCAAAAGTGATACAGCGCATTGTTATTTTACACAAAGGCATGCATGGATTTAGGGAATTGATTGAAATGGTTCTTGCTAGATACAATGTTTGGACAATAATTACTCTTTCTTTCTTTTCCAGACAGAATTTGAGACAGAATTGAGACAGAAAGTGAGAAAAAGACTTTGCAAAGGGAGAAAGAAAGGGTCACATCCTATCCCTCTCCTTACCAAAAGTTAAAAAACGAAACCAAGAGGCAATTAAAAAGGGTAAGCCCTTCCCAGGTTCCCCGCTGAGATGATTTATTTATATAGGAAGCGAAGTTGCTGTCCAAAACGTAAAGGCTGAACAAGCAATAAACAGCCTCGCTCGCATGCTGCACTATCCCTCACATAAACGCTTTTTATATTCCAAATGGAAAATGACTGAGACGTTTCCATGAGGCGAGATGTGAGCCTCGAGATAATGACCGCGATGTAGGAAGCTGCACCACAGCTCTAAATCTCTAGCATCACGTTGCCAGTTATTCCTTTGGGAATAATCACGTTGCCAGTTATTCCTTTGGGCTTTTTTTTTTTTCCTCAAATTCTATGTTCTCGTGATAATTGGTGGTAAAACACACACTTTTATCCATACATATGCTATAAGTGAAAAGCACTGCTATGGATGAAGCATACAATTACTACAATGTGGGTTGCTGATCCTATTTAGAAGGAATATCAGTTAAACTTGCTGGGTGCTTTGACTTTTTGTCAACATGAGAAGACACAAACTCAATAATTGTTCATACATTTTTGAAAATAGAACCGAAACGTTTCAACACTGCAGCTATCATTACTCACTGTGGAGTAAAATGGTAACAGAGAAGCTCTCCCATGCAAAATAACACATAAATGTAAAGTGAGATTATTTTTCAACTCTTGTCAAGGGTCAGCAGCAGGCTTTCCTAGCAGCAGCGCTTCAGCAACTGATCCCTTCCTCTATTCCTTTGTGGCGGAATAAAAGGTCAAATTAAAAGATTGCCATATCACGGGGGTGACGACCTGAGCGAGCGGGCCCTTGGGTCCCGGAGGTGTCTCAGGGAGAGAGAGAAATGGAGCTAAAGTTACCGGCGGCTGACATTAAGTTACATCCAAGAGCCCAAGCGCTCGGCTCCCACGAGGAGACTTAAATTGTTCAGGCGGGATAAATGGTAGCCTCCCGCCCGCCCCCGCAAACGACGCATGTGCTCCAGGCATGATTTACACCAAAGCCATTGTTTAAAAAGCTTTCCGGGCTACAGTATAAAATGTTTTACCAGGACAGGAATTTTACGGCCTGCAGCTGAAAATCAACCACACTTCCCCGTTTCCCCCAAAACCAGAGGATTAAAATAAAAATGTAATTCCCCCACAATCAGCTAAATCCAATTTAAGCCAGATGGGGGGGAGTGACTGGCAGAATGGCAACTCAAAGATATGAAGTAAGACAGACTAAGCAGTATTAATGCTAAAACAGACACTTTAAAAGGTTAAATGACACAACAGCACATAAAATACTCCTTAAATGTTTTCTTTATGGAACTAGTCAGTCCTTGATGAAGCCAAAAGGTGGGAATATCAGCATTACAGTTCCTCTAGACGCTGGCCGCTCTTACTTCAGAAATATGATCTATGTCTTCTTTAAAACTTTAGACAAAGACTTTTTTCATCCTTTCATCTTTCACCCATACTGCATTATCATGCGTCCTATCTTTCTTCTTGTTTGCTCACTCACTATTTAAGGTGGTGAGGTGGTCCATTGGATCGTTGGGTCCGGGAGTGATAGCACTATTTGGTTGCAAACTTTGGTAGTAATATGAAGATGACAGATTTACCGAGCCATAAACACACCTTCTGAGGATACTGTATCATGGCTGAGGAGAGAGGGGGGAGAGTGTTGCATGTGAGGCCATTTTGGGGATAAATAATGCACTCAAGGGAAAGACAAATGCCAAATTGGCCTTTAACGGGCCCATCTCCGCTGGCATACGGTACGGCAGACCTCATGACAGAACCCAGAGCCTAAACTCCCCTCCGAGGGAGATATTTGTTCTGCCTGGATATTGGTCCCAGAAGCTATTACGGCACGAATGAAAACAAAATGATTTGTTTCTCAGAAGTTTCTAGCAATCACAAATAAGGTCTTGTCAACTCGCACGGCGCAGGACAATCCGGTGAGGAAATCTCAGGACGGTGTTGTGCTGGATGGGTTCACAGTAGTAGGTTGGCCATTTAAAAACGGCTGATATTTTACATCAGCTATAAAAACAGGCCAAAGAATTTATGGCAAGGTTTCCAATGACATCAACATCATTTCATTTGAGACTCTTGATAAGAAGACAAGTTATGGCTTGCAAAGACCCATCCGATTAGTTTAATAATCATTGAAAAATATATAATTAAATGTATGTATCTTTATGGTGACGATTTGAATAACCACGGTCTGATCCCACCTGAGCGAGCCTCTAAACCTCCACATGTAGCCTCCAGCGCAGAGGAGGAACGGGCCACGTAATTAAGAATCAGCAGTGACATTTATGGCTTCCTGAAACTCTGTTCATAAGTTCTCAGCACCGAGCTTTTCCCATTAGCACATGCAGGGGAGCTCATATGTTTTAGCAGCTTTCTGGTGAACGTGCAGGCAAACTCCACCAGGGTCCCACTAAACCAACAGTTACCCAACCCCCCCCACACACACACACACACACACACACCCTTAACCCAACCAGGGCCACTGTGGCGTTTTAAAGGGGGTATGACAGGAGGGGATGTGCATAAATTAGCCGTGTAAAGCCGCTGGAGTCGGCTAAACTGCCCCGCCAAGGTGGGTCGGGAGGAAACTGGGAGCGTGGGACTTGCATTCAGATCTGGGCAGACGCTAAGCGCTGTGGCTTATTTATGGACTCCCACCCACCTTCAAGCTTGACTGATCCCCCTGTGCTTCAAAATGGAGACCATATTGCCATATTATCTGGTTATTGCAGGGGTTTTTTCTGAATTGTTTACACACGTTCTCTGAAACTGTACCTCATTTTCTCAAAACTCTAAACACAAAATCAATAAAACAAGTTGACCTGGACCTAGATAACTTTGGAAATTTGGAGATTTAAGAAGATACACCATACATCATCTATATTTGAGAGAATTATACATTTGCATTTGAAGAGTTTATGCCATGAGTTCCAATGATTTACAACCTCCAAAAACACTCGCTTTAGGCCACAGACCCCCATTTGAAAAGGTTTTAGTCCCGGGGATCTGAGAAGAATTTGTAGAGAGAGTGAAAGCTCTGATCTTTCTTATATACTCTCCCATTGTTTTAACATGTAGCCAGTTAAGTAACAGTGAAATTAAATTATTCCTCATTTCGCTGGGGACCGCCAAGAACCCCTTCAAGAACCCCTGAGGGTCCCTGGACTCCAGTTTGGCGACCACTGGTTTACGCTATTTGAAGCTTTCCCATATCAAAATACAATTGTGAAATCAATAAATTAACCCATAAAATACAGGTTTCTTTCCACAGTAGACACTGATGTGTGTGGACTATCTCTGGCAGCAGTGACTGCACACTCTCTCTCTCTCTCTCTCTCTCTCTCTCTCTCTCTCTCTCTGTGTCTCTCTCTCTCTCTCTCTCTCTCTGCCCTGTGAAACTGAACAGAAGACATCACTGCCGCATCTGGGCCTGTTCACATTCGACACGCATCCTGCTCTTGTCATCCGTTCCCCCCTAAACTCCTTCCTGTCTGGTTGACTAATTTGTTTTGGTTTCCTAATGTAACTTCATACAAAATTAGTCAGAAGTTAGATACACTGGAAATTTAGCTGACTTGTGGGAAGGCTGGTACCTTCTTTGTCGTCTTCGTGGCGCTGCAGCGCTGACGCCTGAGGGGGTTAGGAGGAGGACAGAGAGACTGGGACGTTCCCTAAGGCAGTGGCTTCTATCTGGTGACATAATGCTACAAGTCAGTGGGGGAGGCAGTTAAACATGGGAACGTAGAGAGGTACGGCTGAGCCCTCATGTGCAGTCTAGTAAAACCAGAACCTAATTGCATCAGCCCGGGTCAAAGAGTCGAGCGAGCGAGCCCGCTGGCAGCCAGCGAGACGGACCAAACCGTGTCCTTTATTCCCCGAGGCTGATATAAAAAACAAAAAGGGGTTTATTTATTTACCAGGCAGAGCAGTCTCATAGAAGAGTTTATTTTTAAGGGTCATTTCAGTCAGGGAGCCCGAGTGCCAATATCTCACAGCTTCCACTGTTTTGTCAATATGGAACCCGGCCTCTTACTGCTCGTCTCTACGCACTTCATTTGGAGCTTGAGGACAAAATACACTGTAGATGTTCCCAACACTTTTGGGCGTGATTTCAGAAGAACGGTGGAAAACGGAGGCTGGGGCTGACCAAAACTTCTACTGCAGTTCTTTTTGCTAAATACTGAGAATGTGATATCAATTTCAATTTCAGTTGAACACACTGAAAGATAAAGATAAAGATAAAATTGTCTCAGAGTTTTTCTGAACATCACAGTTATATGACACTCTGAGCCACAAACTGAAATTATGATGACGTCTGGTAGTTCTATCTAGATACTTTGATGCAGAAAAACTAAATAAAATACAGAAAATATCACCACTCCTAGGTATATATATCAAAGTAAGTAGCCTACCTATATGCTAAAGAATATACTTCCAAAAGTGATAAATAAGTCTCAAAATGACAAATCTATTAATCGACCAACAGGCCTACACAAATCATAGTTCATCTGTTTTTTCTAAATAGCTAACACCAATTGAGGTGTATCTTGCGCTCATTGTTTAGGCTGTGGGCCGATCTATTTGTTGTTACAAGAAGTCCCTATACAGTGAGTGTAGGCGAGGCTCTAATAATTTAGGCCCATGCTTTGGCAGAGTTTTGCGTGGTGGAGAAATTAATGAATCTGCTTAAGGAGCCACTGTAAGGGCAATCAAAGTTTGGTTTATGACTCTGCAGATGGTTCGCTGTGATGGACCAAAATCATCACCGTTGCATAGCTGCATTTCCACTGTTGCCAAAAAGCATAAAGTTGCAAGAACTTTCATGTCATCGCAACTCTTAACGGGTTAGGACAGCTCTCCAGCTCTCCAAAATACTGGAGAAGATAGATTGTTTTCCTTTGTTATGAAGGTGCTTTTTTATGCTTTCACTCCTATGCCTAAAAGTAGCATCATATTTGCATTACTAATTTTTGGGCATTTGGGTAGTTTTGCCCTCTGATGAAAAAAATCACAGCCGTGATCTTGTGCGTTTTGGAAATCAACATTGGGATTTTGATTTTGGAACTAGGAGTACAACAAACAGGAGTATAGGGTATATACTTTGAAGCTATGTGTACTATAGTATCACTGGGTGTGTGTCTGCCTTTTCTGTTTTCTTTTGTTTGAATGTTGTGTCTGTGACCTTGTTTTCCTGTGAATACTGTCTCTCTGACACGTGAAACGCGACTCCCACTGAACTCCCAATGGGATTCTGCGATCTGCAACACTAAAAACCACGGCTAACCAGACCTTAGTCCACATCCTGTCTGTTTACTGCAATGATGATGCTAACCTGACATCATATCCCATACTTTCCTGTGATTCTCTACACTTTGTAGTACTAAAAACAGGAAAAAACATTCAGAATGGCAACATGTTCCCTTCAATCATTTATCGGCCACCGCGTTTCGGAGCAAGCTTTTTACTTTCTAGCACTCTACTTTCTAGCACTCTACTTTCTAGCAGTATTGTCCTATGTGGTAAAATCCCACCCATCTGGTGCACCAAGAGGCTTAAAACAAACACAAGGGATTATTTGCAAATACCATTTTACCCAGGTCTGCAACTTATCATGTTGGCTTTAATTATACCAAGAAGGGAACAGAAACTGTCACAATGCCACAGCTCCACCAATAAAAGTGAACAGAAAAAATGAAATAATTCAGATATTCTTAGGGAACCAAAGACAGTAGAGAATAAATATGACATCCAAGATCATCTCAGGATCTATGGACCAATGATAGGTCAGCATTATAAAACACCAACTGGTATTACCTGGTGTAGAAAGCATTTACTAGTCCATTTTCACTGTATATAATTTGGAAAACATGCAATCCCAAAAAACACTGAGTCCATATCCTGTGTGTTTACTACAATGATGGCATGAGAGTTAAGAGCAACGATGCTCAAAGTTGCAAAACAGCTCGTCTTGAAACGTAGACATGAAACAGGCTCTCAAGTTAATCTTTTTCATAATTACAGAGACGCAACAGTTCACCCGCAACTTGCTGAGAAGAGACACCAAGCAACAATTCCACATAAAAAGGCACCTGGTTTGTTTCAGTGGCTTATTATTCATGATGTGAGAGTGTGGAGTATTTACACTCGAAGTTAGTTGAGATTTTTCTAGCTGTGAAAAGACGTGTCTGATCTCCCGTATATGCTGCACACAGCTAAGGTTTCAGTTTTTAACCCCAAAATTGAGTCACATCTGTAACATGTGTTTTTCATTGTTGAAAATGTACTGCGTGTTGTCTTTGGCTGTGGGACAATCAGAGAAAGTGATAGTAATATGATAAAGGTGGTCGATGGAGGCTTTAACCCTTGGAGCGTCCTCCGAAAACTGACATAGAGAGCTAAGGGGCGTGTGCACTTCAGTTCCTTGTTGTGACCTGTACCTGACCTACAAATATGGAAAATATTAAGAAGAATGGATGATACCTACAGCACATTGCTCCAATTCCCCTTGAGTAACACAGAAATCCACTGAGTCTTTTATATGCGTGCAATCAGGTTTCGTGCAAAACACTTCTCAAACAACATTTGAGTAAGATGATTTAAGTAAACAAGATTTACAAGATTTAAGTAAACCTGAATGCCTAGCAAATACTTTGATCCTACTGACATGTGTGGTTGTGATGACACTTCCTCATATCATTTCTCCTACAGATGAATCCAAGCGCAGCAGGTAGAGTCCAATTTGCTCCCTGAATGACCATCAGTGGAACCCCATTCATACATCAGGCTGTCTTTCACATCAGAGCCGTGGTGAGGAATGCCTTTGACACACGTGTTTACTGTCTTAATGTCTCCCTCGGCAGCCTTCTTCACCTGATGGATCCGTTTGGCGCCGAGTTCTGCTGAAGCCATCGCTGACCATTCCTCTCTTCAAACAAAAAGCGTCCGTCAAGCAGAGGGGATAAAGTTGTTATTATGCAACCCACAGCTCAACAATCAGTGATAAGCGATCATACGGAGATGAGAAATGCAAATAACCCATAATTCTCAGAGAGCTGATCATGCGAGCCGCCAGTGTTAAGTGATAGACATGGCGTATAGGCTCTTGCACAATATCCCCCTCTGTCCATAGCTTGCCGTGGTGCTGGGGCCGCTGACAGCTCATTCAAGCCTTCACACATCAACACATCAACTGGGCTTTGTCTTGTAGCACCCAGATTCAGAGAGAGGAAACGATCCATCAGCCTGCCACAGCCACGGATCTGGAATCAAGCATTCCTCGCCCATATGCTTTTGTAATCAGCAGGGACGCAGTGAAGATGCAGCCGTATCGGCAGTGTGTGTGTGTGTGTGTGTGTGTGTGTGTGTGTGTGTGTGGATAAGATCAGCATGAAAAGGCACAGTGGAGGTGATAATGCAAGGGGTCTGTTTAGGAATTTATGTGTCAGCCTTTCTTGACACTTTTTTGGATGACTGACGATGCCGAATTTGAGAAACGTTTTACAGGACAAAAATACAAAAACTTGTTAGATTATTTCATAGAATAGACAGATTTTCAAGTAATATTACAGACACAACGATAGAGAGAGAATCAGAGAGAGATACAGGGAGAGAGAGACAATGTGGATAAGAAAACGTGGGAAAGGCACACACACAAACACACACACACATAAATCTCTCATTTCAAATAAGTTAGGCATACATTCTACACTTTCCCTTGCTGTCAGACAACAGCTTTCACTCTCTGACCCTTACACCACTCTTGTTTCATCTCCAGCATTTTCTGTCGGCCGTAATCTCTTTCTAAGCCTCTCTCTCTTTCAAACTGTCGCTCCATCAAGTCCTCTTCCCCTTCCCTTCCCTCCTATATGAAATACAGCGTACCATGGATAGCGTTTCAGCCCGGCCTGTCGAAACCCATTGAGCAGATCGCAAACCTATACGGAAAAGAGCACTCGCACGCCCGCCATCCCGCCCTTCTTTTCCAAAACCACTGGCATATCAACTACAGAGCGCTCAATAGTAGGTCAACAAGGAAATATGGCCCGCGGGACACATATTATGGTTTTTCACCAAAGCCTCAAGATAAACACGGCTCAAAAAATGCCCATCGCTCCCTCCAAATTTCCCCTCAGACTCCTGCCCAACGGTGAAGAGGGGCTTTAAAGCTCCACTTAGAGGTGGAAAAAAACAGGACAGGAGGAACAAGGCTGTCGCAGCATCGCACGCCAAGGTTCAGGGAAGGAGCTCGCAGTCCAAGAAATATGACCGCAAGATAATGGCAAAAGAAAACAGCTGACATCACCGCTCTGGATGGAGGTGGATGTAACGGGAGGCGAAACGAGAGAGCGCGGACATCCCCGCCGGCGCTAAGGCGGGGAGCGGCGGTGCCAACTGAGCGCTCTCCTCAGCGCCGCATGGAGAAGTCGTTAATCTGACCGAGAGGTGAGCTGGCCGCGTCTGATGAGCACGGTCTTCGCGGAGAAAGCCAATACTTAGACGGTAGTATGACGTGATTGAGGCGGATTATTTTGTAATACTTCCACCTAGGGGCCCATATCTCTGTCCGTGCTGTAATGTCATACCTGCCATGGCACTGGCTTTTAACAAAAAAAACTGCTTAAATGAGGTCATGGACGTACAGGTGAATGTTTCCAATCAACAATTATAGATTCACATAGTGGGTTGAGTATCACTTTATAATGGGAACTACTTCTCGATGACCAGTTTGGGGATGTGGCATACATGATGCTCATGGACACGGAACGCAAAATGTCTTTTTTCCATATCTAGTAGACTGTGGGTAGTGATTGCATGGGGTCCGCACAGAGGAAATATCAAATAATCTGTGGCATAGAGTTACAGCAGACCAAAGCATTTCTGCAATGATGATAGGTTGCTGCTAGCCATTGGAGGCCTTTATGTGTGTATCTGTGTGTATCTTCTGTGGTGTGTGTGTGTGTGTGTATGTGTGTGTGAGTGAGAGAGAGAGAGCGAAAGAGAGAGAGAGAGAAAGAGAGAGAGAGAGAGAGAGAGCAAGCATCTATGCGAGTGAGTGAGAGAATGACAGAAAGATATGAGTGTACAGTAAGCACTGGGTGAGCAAAGCAAGCGTGTGCATGTGTGTTTTTGTGCGTGTGTGTAACATCGGTATAATATCAACACTGTGTGTGTTTGCACACCAAGTACTACCAAGCCCTCATGTGCCCTCCATAACTTTCCTTGAAGGTTTCTACCAAGTCAAAGCTTGCCCAGGTGATGGAGAGGAGAGGAAACATTTGGATGCATAACTGAAGATTAACCACACAGGAAAACACTCCCAACGCATCGGTTCACCCCCCATCCCATCCCGCTCCCACATAAAACCCATCTGCCCCGTTTTCCCATGAGCCTTTGGGCTTCCAGCTGTCTAAATACGCTACTGTAGTGAACTCCCTACCGATCTGGTGTTTGCACCATTACGGCCAGCGGCTAAGGCAATAAAGGAGAGGAGAAGAGAAGAGAGGAGAGGAGAGGAGAGGAGAGGAGAAGGGAAGAGAAGAGAAGAGAAGAGAAGAGAAGAGAAGAGAGGAGAGGAGAGGAGAGGAGAGGAGAGGAGAGAGGGAAAACACATGACCATGCTGAGCCTAATAAGCCCTGGCATTACCATTCTTTTCTACCTTGACCCCCGACTGTAAATTAATTTCCAGAGGCTAAACCGTTCTCTCTCTTATCTGGGCATCGGATGTCAGTTCATCCAAGAGGAAGCAGAGGATTACACTTTACAAATATGGGACTACGTTATATCATGTACACACACATGCATGGGAAGTTGCAAACACACACACACACACACACACCATACACAGGAGAATGTGTAAGAAGACTTGGATGACACTATATTGTTACTCGTATTTGTAAAACATATGTAAACATAATCCTTCATGTTTTTATTAATATGGACCTATGTGTCAATATATTAGTGGAATATGTTTGAACACAGATATACATAGACATATATGGTATTTTTGTATATGTCAGTATATATTTTTTCGAATGGGAGAGTGGAAAAAAGACCTCCACATCTTGCCATGTGCAGGCGACTGTCAGGTTCCCTGCAGTGCTTTTACTGAGGAGCCATCAGTAAAACAGCCAGATGCCCCACTGAGTGACACACTGGGACCTATAAAATCTGACCAATCTGCACCCAAGCTGTCAGAGTCCCGGACCACCCTGCACAGTCACAGTGTGTGTATGTGTGGGAGAGAGAGAGTGACATCTCTCCCTATGGTCTGAAAAGTTCTGAAAAGAGTGTCAAAATATGACATTAGGTTGTGCATTTCTCAATCACTTTAAAGAGTACCGAAAAGAGAAAGAGCAGAAAAGCCCAAACTCCTCAACACTTAAAATGATTTTTGCTGCAGCCGTCACAACTCAAGAGCGACATCTTGTGTCTGAACTGAAATACTACAAGTCATTTTGAGGCCATCTCATATAGGTTCTGTTGACTATATTATTCATTATAAAGTCTAATAATATGTAAGAATTGCAGCAGAAATGTGGCCAGGTGAGGTTCAAGTCCTCATGTCGGTAAGCATCCCCCCCACTGAAGTGTCCATGAGCAAGATACTGAATCCAACCAGATCCAGGGCTGCTGTTCTGCAGCTGAGCCTGACCTCTGACCTCTCTGTGTAGGGGGTTAAGAAATAGGGGATCAATGAAATATCGTATTGATGATTTGTTACAGGAGTCAGGTTTCTACTAAAACCCTACAGAGGAGAGCACAATCGTCTGAGATAAGCCTTGACTATCAATAAACTTGTTTGGTTCTTGTCTGTTGTAACATTGCAACGATATTCAATATTCTCTCTCTCTCTATCTCTCCAATTCCCTTCTCCAATGCCCTTGGACATACAGACAGAGAGACAGACACACACACACACACACACACACAGTCCAGGGGAGATGTAAGAGCAGAAGGACAAGCAAGGACTAGACTTGTCTGCAGTGTGTGGGGTGGTCCAAGCCTTCTGAAGTGTGGCAGCGTTTACATAAACCCATAGCTCATGGCACCAGATACGAAATAAGAGGGTGGCAAAACAAATCCTCGCTCCCACCAAGCCGAGATATCCATATATCACGCACATATATACACATTTTAAATCATTAGCTGGCAGAGACATAGACAAACACTTTTTCTCCCTGTCTCCCATCGTCATCAAATACTCGCACACATAAAGTTTAGGTAGGCACACACACACAAGCAAACAAGATCCTCTGAAGAATAATGTGAGTTATTGCGACTGGTGGGGCCCCTGTCTGAGTGCCTGTGTGTGTGTGTGTGTGTGTGTGTGTGTGCCAGACAGGAGCCGCAGGCTGAGCTCATCAACGAGGGCTTCACTCTGCGCCTCCCTCTAATTGGCCTGTTGACTGCCGCGTGCCGCCGTGCAATTGAGGGCAAAGCAGCGCCAGGCCTTAAAACCTCTCCTTCATCCCTTGTTCTACTCTTCCACACCCCCCCTCCCCCGCTCCCCTTCACCCCCTATCCCATCACTCCATCATCTGTGGCATCCCAGTCAGTGAGAGAAGGGGGAAAAGAGAAGCTGCTCTGCTGTAATTCCTCCCCTATCATTATCCCAGTGAGGTCATTCAGACTTGGTGGCTGTTGCTCCGGTCCAAAATTGATTGTAAGAAATGCCGTTCAATTGCTTGCGGTTCAACCTGCAAAACCCGAGGCGCCAAAAATCATGACCCAACAGTTTGTGTTGTTTATTCTGAGAAAATAAAACTTGGCTCAGCGCTGCGGGGATCAGTAGCAATAATTTGGAAAAATACGTTTCTGCTGTTCCAACATTTTTTTTTAATTCCTTTCCAACATTTTGTTTAATAGGCATTTCCAATTGAATGTAGATGAGCTATGAGGACGGGTCTGCTTGTTTTCTCCATAGTATAAATGATCGATTTGTTCGGTGATCAAATGATTGATTACTTGTTTTGGTTTTTTTTACCACAGAGATTCACATTTGGCTCCACAATGATTCAAAGATTAATTCTATAAATCATAGACAGACATATAACATCAGAATGCACATATTTCTTCGGGGACAATGTAACTCGGACCGAGTTGTCTTTAGTCAACTAACACCCTGGCTCCCGGCCCGAGCCTCCAGACAATGTTTTCATCGCAGGACCTCCATTGTGCGCTACGGGCCCATAAATCTGGAAGCTTCAACACTCCACTGGGTCACCTTTCATTGTGTTTTGGGTCAGGATTCAGTAAACACCAAAAGCCTACGAAAACCGATCCAGGCAGCTTGCACGCATGTTGTGGGAGGATGCACACCCCCTCAAGCGTCAGATGCTGTCCGGAGACAGCATTCATAGGTGGGTGCTAGCGTGTCTACAGTATTTGGCTTACTGTAGACACGCTATTTCAGCGTGTGAACACGTATGATAGTGTCATCCCAGGTTTTCAGTTCCTGTTCCTACTTCTGACCTCTGCACTGTTATGCCTTGCCACTCGCACAGCATTTCCAATTCCTATAAGTCAGGGGTGGGACTCGAGTCACATGACTTGGACTCGAGTCAGACACAGTTTTAATTGCTTGAGACTTGACTTGATGCATGAAGAGAATACTTGAGACTTGACTTGTACTTTAATGACTTGAAAAGGACAAAATATCTTGTGTCTGTGTAAATGACTTGGATTGAAAGTTATTACTACTGAATTTAAATTCTGTTTTCTGAATTTGTATGGAATGATTGAATTTATTAGTTGAATCTGATTATAGAAATCATACTCATGATGCTCTTACCAAGTTTTTATCCTATTAAAACCATATTGCATCGAAAAGTCCTAGATATTTCGTTTTCTTTAAGATATTAAATTGATACTGGACTCTTGATTTGTTGGTGTTCTACATTTAAACTTGAGACTTGACATTAATGACATGGACTTGACTTGGACTTGACTTGTTGTGTGACTTGGTGTTCTACATATGGACTTGAGATTGACTTGAGACTTGTGCCTCAAGACTTGAGACTGACTTGGGACTCGAGCAAAGTTGATCTCACCTCTGCTATAAGTCTAATGACAAAAAAACAAGGTGAATGGGCAAAGCGTTGCTCCAACATTCACATGACATGACAGGAGCGGTGATGCAGCATGGTGAAACTCGGCCAAGGACCCAGAACTCAGGAGTTTTACTGGTTCACAAAGCTGGTCAGGACAAAAAAAAAAAATCTCAAGGCTTAATCCTTTAAAATCGCTCTGGCATTGCATATGGGCTTTGACTACTTTTGCCTTGCTTAACATATCAGCTTCTCCAAATACAGTGTCCGGTACATGCATCTGGGAAGCATCATTTGAATTAATACCACGTTGCTGGAGGGAGAAAAAAAGACCCTGTTTTTCAGAGCCGCGGTGGTTTCTGTGCTCATGTTCGAATCAGGGACTGGGGTGTGTTCACAATCAGCCAGAGAGCATTTCTAAACCTCATGCATCAGTACTCAGAGGCAAGGCGAATTAAGCCACAACCACATTCGACTTCTTGTACAATTGCGAGGGCATCATGCATGATCTGGTTGCAACTGTGAACGACCGCAAGGCCATGTCATCCAAAACAAGCCTGTGAGAAATGAACCGTCTCTGTTCATGAGATATTTGATTTGATTTCTGTGGGGGGAAAAAAAAGGTTTATTATAAAGACATGTCATGATTATGTGACACTGAATATCCTTCAAACACACCGTGAACATTTCTCCTCTGTGCTGTTGGGAATCATAAAAAAAAAAACTAGCTGGGTCATCATTATACCATTTGCCCTAAAAAAGAATTTATGTTGGATACTTTTGGCACAGGTCTTGTGTTATTTGATTGCAAAACTACTGTTATGCTGACAAATCCAAAGTTCACCAGCGCAGGTTAGATAGCACTAAATAATATAATATTTTCTGAACATTTGAAATACAACGAATCTTGTGGAAGAACTTTTGCTTTCTCAACATTTGACCAAACCACCAGATCAGTGACTGCTAACAAAAAAGTTCAATGATAAGAACAAGAAGAGATGAAATATGCACAGATTGCTCTATATACTGGCACAGCCACAACATTTCTCCCCCTAAAATACAGTGGATCATTTCCAGTCATCCACTCAGTTCTAATAGAATCAAGGGAGATAAGGCAGGAGAGGCCTGTAATAGACAGATATAAAATGAGAGAAGAGATTAGGTAGGTTAGGTGTGTTAAGCTGGAAGGAGCGGCAAGTCTTCAGGATAACAACCACTTGGCATCAATTTGTCTTCTACTGGCCTCTGACCCCTTCCCCAGGAACGAGAGAGGGAACTGAGAGAGATGAGGAAGGAGGGAGGATAGATGTACAAAGAACTACAGAGAGGTGTTACAGCAACTAGATCTAACACTTCTGACACACTGAGGAGGGCGGTGGCAGCTGAGTTGTTAGAGAAGCAGGCTTGTGAGCGGATGGTCGCCGAGTCGAACCCCCAGACTGCAAGGCTGCAAGTCAAGTGAATTGAAAACTCTAAATTGCCCATAGGTATGAATGTGACTGTCTATCTGTGTGAACTGGTGACCTGTCCAGGCTGCTTTCCACCCAATGTATGCTGGGAAAATCCAGCTGTAAATGCAGACAAGATGCATGGAAGATCGGTACGCAAGATCGGACATGTCTCTGCTCCACTTATAGCAACTCCATAAAGGGAAATAAACTTTTGCAAGCAGATCCAACAGGTGGCAGGCAGCTCTGATAGTAACTAGACACTTCTCAAAAAATGGATTGTCAGCACACTCAAGCAAGTTGCTGCTTGTCGGCTTTATAGGACGTAAATATCATGAGAGGAAGTGACATACACGGAAATCTGTGCCTACCATTTTAATGTCAGGTATAAATGTAATCCTGCGAAATCATATCTACTGCAGACACAATCCAGATATGAGACGGATGCATGTTAATGCAAGGTGTCAAGGGAGCCAGAGAGGGAAGGTAGAGGCCACATGGTGATGGTGGTCTGACAGGTCTGATGTCAAACAAAGTGAGTCCACCTGAAGCGTCCTGGTGGCTCAGTGGGCTAAGGTGCTTAACATGTACTTGTTGTAGGTTTAAATCCAGCTCATAACTTTTGCTTCATGTCATTCCTCCTCTCTTTCTCCACCATTTCTCCTGTCACTTCACACATAGTGTCTAATAAAATGACTTAAAATGAATAACAATATCCACCCTTCTGTGTGTGTGTGTGTGTGTGTGTGTGTGTGTGTGTGTGTATGTGTGTCTGTGAGACGGGCCCCCAGGAGGAATCTTCAGTTACAACCTAAAGGGATCCCTAAATTTTGCTAATTTGAAGTCAAAGGCTTACCTAAGTGTTTTGTAAAGATTTTGTTAAAGTATGCCTTCTCATGTTGCAAGGACGGCTCACTTTTCAGCTTGGAAGGGTGTCAGGGTCATTTTTCAATTTTGCGGTTTGTGAACAGAATACGTTCTCTCCGAGGGCTCCCGGAGAGTGAAGATTGTGTGTGTCCAAGAGTGTGTGTGTGTTTGCATGTGTGCGTGCGTGTGTGTTTGCGGCCCAGCTGTAGCACCGGGGCATGCTCACACACATACACCTCATGGTCCTAATTTGCTCGTGTTTACGCTCCCAGTCGTTACACCGGTTTCCAGTGATAGGTTCTCAGCCTGCACCAAGAGGCAGACCACCAGCCTCTTACTGTGGAGACCAAAGCCTTCTTCCCAGATGCTGTAATTCCATCACAACTAGAGAAATCCAGCCTCAGCAACTATAAATTCTCACAAATCACAGACAGACAAACTCCACTGGCTTATGCCACACGGAAGGATATATTGTAAATCACATTTTGGACATTTAGCAGCTGCTCTCATCCACAGCGACTTACAGTTGAGTGAGCAGGTAGAGGTTAAGACACTTTGACCTGTTGCATAGCTGTTGAGGGACATACTGACTCTTCCAGGGATCAAACCTGTGACCTTTTGATTGCAGCCCCTTTATCCACTAGGCCATCCAGCTGCTCCGGATACAGCAAGCCAATACCAAAGTGAGAGAGCAGGACAAGGCTTTCCTGATGTGAAAACTGGGTTAGGACATGTGTCTGTGTGTGCTACTACATGCCCACTCTTCCTGTCCGGGTCCAGCAGCCACCACACAGAGCCATTAGAGGCCACACTAATGAGAGGGATGCGTTTTGGGTTGCACCTTGCCCACTGGTTAACCTCATAGCTGCTCCGCATGGGTGGTAGGGATCCTTCAGCAGCAGGTAATTACTGCTGTACTCAGGCTAACGCTGGTGCTTACACTGGAGATTGGCTACACAGACTGAGCCAAGTGCCCACTAGCAACACCTTACACAGAAGCTTAGGTCTGCAGAAGCAATTTCAGAGCGCTACTGACGAGTTATTACAGTAACTAACTTCTGTCTGATGTGTGAAACAAACTCAGAATCGTCTGACCATTCAAACCTGAAACCCTACAAGTACTCCAGTTACTTAAAGTTCAAAAGGTCAGAAACATCTCATTCTAGACGCATTTTTCTTTTAAGGGACATCTCTATTGAAAAGTGTTTTTTGCACAATACTAAGGTCCATGTCCAAATATTTGGGGGGATTCCCATCCAGAACTAGAAGACATTAGGTGGAGAGGCTGTTGTTCATTGGCTATATTCCTTGTTTTGAACACTGTTGCAAAATGAAATGCCTCTCATTGACCTCTCACTTCTGGTTTCTCACCAGACTGAAACCATAGGCTATTTGTGGCAAAGGCTTTATGACTTCCCACACGTGCCACACACACACACACACACACACACACACAAAACAATAAAGAACAGGCCTGTGTAGCAGGCTTAATATAACATTCTCCTTCACTTGGAGACAATTAGAATGTGCTGCACAAAATCCCCAGAACTAAGACATCCAAAATTCCTGATGAATCTTTTTGGCATCAACACATCTCTATTGTAAGTGTGCATTGTGTGTGTGTGTGTGTGTGCACGTGTGTGTGTGTGTATGTGTGTGTGCGTGTGAATGCACGTGGGGTAGGTTACATCTGCAACATCTGCAACAAGGAACCACGAATGTAAACAATTAGAAATCAATCGCTTAGTTAATGCCCATAAAATGTGTGCATGCCTGCACACGCTGAGGAGGAGCGGGAGAAGAGAGGATAGAGCAGGAGGTGAGGAGAGAAGAGTATGAGGAGGATGGGGGAGGAAAGCAAAGGGGGGGATTTCTACCCATTAATCAAAGACATAGGTTTGGATGCTGTGAATGTATGAGGTGACATGTGATAGTGTTGAACGCAAGGGCACAGAAATCACAAACACATGGAGTCCCATATTGCACAGTACACAAATATACTTATATATACTTATATATCAGTATGCAAATACAGGATTACATGAGGGTATGTGTCGCAAAAATCTCTGCAGAAGGGAATGTGCGCACAAATGGTAGCCAGCAACAGGCACACCATGTACTGGCTGCATTCACTCAGTCACTCGCACACACACACACACACACACACACACACACACAGAGGCCAGTTGTGATGCGGGTATTGTGGTGAGGTCTGGTCCCTGGGGCTTTTACCTCAGCAGCACCACTCCAGTACCCACAGGGCACTGGTGTGAGACCACATCAAGAGGGGGGAGAGACTCGCTGTGGCACTGTGGGGGCCAAGGCTTTACTGAACACACATGTTGATGGAACAAACACAGGGGTGAGAGAAAGATCCCGGGTCCAAAGCCACGTGGCTTTACACCACATTCACCAGCACTCAGCACTTTCTTCAAGAGCGCTGGGGCCAAGCCTCCGAACGCCACTGCATGTGCCAAACACCAGTCAGCCAGCCAAACTGCACAAGAGAGGGAAGCAAATGTCTCCCAGCTCACTGCTCGCCAATGTAGTCCTTTCTGTCCGTTCCTTGTTTTCAAGTACAATCCGCGTAATTTAGAGCGCGTAAAAGCGTTGTCCTGGGGCCTGTCTCATGAAGGAAGTTCAACACAGTCAAGGTATTTTTGTGATAGCTGGCTACACAAAACCAAACATTGGCAATCATGGCTCACTGGTCTCACAAAAGTGATTATCAACTCACTCTGTCAACCCAGGATTTTCCAATCCAGCTATGAGTGTGTTCACAGAAGAGCAGCGGTGTTTATAACAAATAGCCAATCACATGATCCAGACAGATCCAGAGCAGCATGTTCTCAAGAAGAACAAATTATAATGAATAAATATGAGCAAACAAAAACATAACAATGATTTCACAAGATAGTGTTGGGGAAAAAAGTGGACATAAAGGAACCCATTGTGCTTATTATTAATAGTAAGTAGAGGTGAATGGAAAGAAAGGTTTCTGCCAAAGTCTCTGCTGTGTATGAAAAATTATGTCTCAAAAATCAGTATCCACACTACTGTGTATGCTCTGCTCCACCGCTGCATAGTTTAGGGTCCCTGCATGTAATGTACAGATGAGTTATGAATCAATTGAAAAATATGAGCACCCCTATCAATACCTACACATTAAAGCTGTGAAAAGATTTTCCCCCGGGCTGCAGTGATGGGAATATGGGTGCAATCTATTCTCTAGGAGTGGTGATGCTATTTTTCCAGAGAGTTGTTTGGTGAGGCGGCGGGCTTTTTACATGTTTGGATCCGATAGCCTGAACATAACCTGCTGCATAACCAGGTTAGGTGTGCAGCCTATGTTACCATGGCGATGGACCCCACTTGTGAGCCAGGGTCAAGCGCAAAATTAGCTCAGTAACCCACTAATCTTGCTTCGTGGGACAGTTAACACTTAATGTACAGATTCAGATTGACTTTGAAGATGTGCAGGAAAGCTAGATCAAATCAAATCAATACATATCCAGGACAATACTATAACTTGGAACTGATATCCCACAATCCCGTCTGGAACCTGGGAGCACCTACAGCTGAGCTTTAACTCGACATGGTGTCATACCAAGGGGCGCAGGAGGAATCGAGAAAAACCCTGGGCCTAAACATCCTCTCTGACTGCCAGAACTAACATGCCCATCCCTTTAATGAAGACAAATGAAGTGTTTAATTGTGCAAGATCGCTGCCCTTTCCACCCGGCGCTACACGCAAAACACAGCTGGCAGAGCTGATCCCGAGGCAACGCGCAGCTGAGCGATGGGCCTCTCTCTCTGCGAGCCGCCGCCACCTTGGCCACTGACTGCCCCCCTTGCTCGCCACCCCTACTGGCCCGGGCCCCAGTTGCCCAACCCCAATTACTCCGAACCCTGACACCTTGCCAAGCGGTGGAGCCATCTGTGCACTTGCTCACCCTGAGGGTTTTAAAAACATTGCCCCCGACTGTTGCTGCCTGAGGTGCAATTGAGCATGTAAAAACACTGGGGCCCAAACCGCTTGGCATGTGTGGAAGTGAGAGAGGCAGAGGGCAGAGAGAGAGAGAGAGAGAGAGAGAGAGAGAGAGGCAGGGGGTGGAGGGGGGAAAAGACTCATCCGACAGAAAGATGAGAGAGAGAAAAGGTGAGAAAATGAAACGACAGAGACTGACAGAAAAGACACGACCGCCATCCCATGAGACACGTTGAGACAGGCAAAGTGGAAGTGTCCTCACACCAGGCCTCTAGTCATTACTGCAGAGTGGGGCACTAATGACTGTCATTACCTACCACTTACCTGTCACAACCCATAATATTCTGGCCTTCCTTTGTACGGGTAACACAACATGTAACCCAGAATAGCAATCAGTGTGTCCAAACTCCCAGTGTAACATAAGATGGTTCACTGAGCGATGAAACCTAATACAACTACTCTAGTTGTATTCTAATAAGTCTGCACTACTGTACTGTACTTTTTTTTAAGTATTTACTCCTATTTTAACTTGGGTGTGTTTGATTTTTAGACATAAAAGCAGTGATTACAGTCCAAGTAAGTTCTTGGAAAGTAACCAAGTACCTTCATGTTAAATACGATTTCATATTACAGTTTTTATTTTGCGGCAAAGAGGTAAGAGGATGTTTTTTATGTAAACGATAATGTTTTAGTGGGTCCAGAGGAAGAGTTTTTGGAATATGCAAGAAGATATAGAGCAGGCAAGAGTGTGCTAAGCAAAAAGCATACTTGGAATAACTCACATACAATTAGTTACTGAGGTCAGCACTGGTGGACAACTCTAACACTCCACCGCCACACAAATACAAATAGAAACACACACATCATCCCAAGCAAAGCACACATGTACACACACACGCACACACACACGCATGCACGACGCACAGTAAATGAAGGATCACCTTTCAGTAACCCACTTTAAAGTTGCCTGATGACAGGATGATCAGATTTGCCGTCTAGACAGTAGCTAGCTGAGGAGAAAACCGTGTGGTGCGTCTTGGCGCCATCCATCTCCCCCTTTCTATCTTCCTCCTCCTGTTGTTTTATCTGAGGCCTTTCTCTCTCTCTCTCTCTCTCTCTCTCTCTCCATATCTCCACTCTCAGCCTCTTTGTCTGGCAATGTTTTGAAGTTTACAAGTTTAGGGCAGTTTCACTCTCATTCTCTCTATCTGTCTTCTTTTCTTTCTCTCTTTCTCCGTCAATCACGCCCTGAGACCCAGCAGGCACCTATAGCTGCCACCTGTGTATTTCCTTTGGGATAGAAACCCTTATGTATTGAGTGTCAAATTCCCCTTTAACCAGAAATCTTCCATGTTTAGAGTAACAGTGAACAGTGACAGTTTAGTTGTCTCTCTACAGTGGATCATTTTGATTATAGTTATATAGTTTATAAACTGGTTTAAGCCATTATTTGAATAAATGTGTTTTTATTTCACAGGTTTTGAGTTGGTTGTACAGTGCTGCAAAACTAACACATGTCAAACATTGATTATACAGGTAGACATCAAGGGGAAATAGTCATAGCTTTTCAGTTTATCCTCACAGTCATACTCATTCAGTGATGTCACAGAGAAAAAAACACTTTCTCAGGCTCAGAAGCCGTGGCAACATCTCAGCCATCAGGCCCCACGCAAAACTTTGGTACAGAACCTCCTCAACTCAATAAACTAACTCAATATTTGTTTATGAACGCTGACGCTGTTGAAGTGCTACAGTATGTACTTGGCATCACATAATAAATACCAGTTAATTTACAAAGGTATGTTAGGCCTTAGCCATATAAGACAGCTCCACTCCACCGAAGTAGCTTGTACTGAGCCTGCCAGGAAAAACACTTTCCTTTGGAGAGAACAATTTGTCTGTGCCCCTCTTGTGGGATGGGGTAAGGGTGCTGGGGAGGTCACTTTTACTCCCCACCAACCGACCCTGGCACATACTCATGAAAGTTAAACAACAGAGAGTGAATACACTTTGGAGTCTGAAAATCACCTCCTGGGTTGCTTGCTAATTAAGCTGCGTTTGTCTTGGCTTTGGATCAAGCTTAATATTGAACCAAGATCCAACATAGAACAGGGCTACAGGCCTACAGAGACCTAAACTTACTAAGTGGTGAAAGGAATCAGAAGTGTGGCTCCTGGGAGTCTGCAGGGTCCTGGTTTGAAGAAACATTAGCGGGTTTGTCAATCGCGCATGTAGCAAAAGATGATCTTAATATGTAATACCATTCAATTTAAGACTACCCAATGAGTATTTGCAAACATGAAGAAGGGTGTAACCTACCATGTCATACCTGGAGCTGCTCCATTGACAGTTAATGGGAGATAAAATTTGTGGACTCACGGTAAAGTTTACCTGAACTTTTACATCCAGTTTAAGCGCAAATAATCTGCAAGTGCTATCAGTTGTAAAAATGCATTCTTTACAGTGGGTCACCTTCTCCATCTTTTTCTCTATGGAGCTCAACAAAATGATTAAAACATATTTCAAGGCTGAAATTCAGTGGGATTCTTATATAAGGGCAAGTATTTAAGAAAAATGGCCGTGCCTCAAGTTACAATAATGATGAATGTATGGTGCAAATTCCATCTATAATACCGTATCAATACTACGGAACCTTTTGCACCTGTGGGATTATGGCAAGAACAATGGAGCCAAATTCATTATAATGAAATCCACAGAGAAGAACTGAGGCTTGGACTGTCTGAACAGGTCAGACTGACTATAAAAATACCATATCTGTGATATTTGATTTGCAAACCACTCATAGTAACTAGTTGATGCAAATTCAAAAATTTGCTTGAGGTCAATGCATCATAAATTATGCTGCTGCTCGGTTACAACATGAAATCCAAAAGCCATAAAGATAGCTGTTTGTGGTTTCTAAATACAGTGCTGTAAGTATGTGCCATGGCATCTAAATTCTAGACTGCTAGACTAGCCTTTCCATTAAGTTTGCCTTTGGGACACAAAAGATCATGTACACTGGGAAAAGAGAGACCATATACTAAAATGCTGTCAAATACAAATACCTAATATATTTAAAATACTAGGTGTGGCAGACTTTACATATGAGGCTTCTGTCTTTGATGCTGAGTGACAACAAAGAGTTCCTTCTTAAAGCAAATGTGGCCAGTATGTTCTCTGAGCCTCCCTTAAAACTGAAAACGCACTCTGCCAGCCACTGATCTGTGAGGCTATTCTGCACATGTGAAAGTTCAAATAAGCCCTTGTGATCCCGCTTTAAAGTGTAATGGCGAGTTCAAGCAGATCTGTTGTTTCAAAAGAAATGTCACTATATTTGATCATTTTTCAAAGGGAGGAGAAGGCTGTTGAATATTCTATATGTAAAGTGCAAAGGGTCGTTAACTCAAGCGTGGACGTTTGTGAAAGGTGTGCAGGATGTAGAGGGTCAGCCGAACTTGGAAGTCATTTACGTGGGGAAGCACACATAAACCAAAAGAACCAAAGAAAAACGGTAAAGAATTACAATTAAGCTAGATAAATAAATGCAGTCATGATGGCCTGCTATTCTCCTTTTCCTTGAAACACATGTTAAACATCAAGGAATCATTTGTTCCTATATCTTGGCTGCTTACTTAGAGTTCCTTCGATTATAAAAAATGTGCTTGCAGAAACAGAAAAGTGCAATGACCACATTAACATTTATCCCAAGATAGCATTCTTGTTAACGATAATGCAATACCGCCCAAACACTTAGTCAATGTTAATAGATTCCTCTCTCTAATCGGCACAGGGACCAATCCTATCACGGAGGAGTGATGAGATAGGTGAGCTGGACGTCTAGGTTGCCATGACAAAGGCACGCTCTCCCTCTCCCACACCCCTGCCCCATTAGATAGAACAGCTGGGTGAGTGATTGGCTTAGGAAAACTGCCGTGGCCAAGGCTGATGTCTCATCAGTGTTGATGACAGAGCGGGAATAATGTGACGCAAAAGAAGAGAAAAGGCCACCCCACCCTAGAATGTGCAGTGTGTGTTATTGTGTGTGGTAAGTCTATGTGTGAGTTCGCATGTGCTGCCCTGTTTCACATCAAGCTAGGTCAGCCCACAATCAGATTATGCTTCCACTCCCAGTGTCCCACAGTCATTATTCATTTGTGTTCATTACTAAGGAGCAATATGGCTGATTTTTCACTCCTCTGCTGTGGTGGATTGAAGTTACAGAGGAAAAAAACTAGAATATGAAGTTCATCTTTGAAATAAAAAAAAGCTTCTCTATTTTCGATAGATCATTCACCACTCACCACTGTGCTAGTCAGCAATGAGTACCATGTTTTTAAATCAGGCGCTTACCGGGTCCTCTGGTTTCTGGCTCGCAGGGCTTTCATGGAGAGAGTCTTCAGTTAGGTGGTCTCGCCGAATCAGGGTGAACTCTCGGATGAACACTGCCTCCCCATCGTAGGCCCGCACGCCAACCTGGAACACAAAGATCCAGTCCTGAACAACTATTCAAAACTGTTGTGCAATGTACTCAGACTAATGTGCCCTGTAGGTCTTGGGACACTAAATAGACATACAGAAACACATACAGAATATCTGATCATTACAAGGTGTGGGTGGGGGTTTGAACCTAAGAAACCAAAAAAAAAAACATTACTGACAACATTCATGAATTTTATGAAAAAGGGTTTTCTAACCTGTTTAGTGTCGTCTGTATGGGGTTTAAAAGAAAATAAACACTAAACCAGATTCACTAAACCAGAGCACACTGGTGCAACAAGCTCCATTATTCCGTTATTCATGCCATGGTGTTTCCACTGGAACCATGTGTGCATTATAGGCTGTGAAATCAGCATAAACCTGCTTTATGCCACCCCATCACTCTGTTTTGGAGGAATGGTGACAGTGGGAATGTCTGCAGTAAAACTGCCATGGTTTACTTAGCATTATGCTTTTTTTGGTTCTCGTTCTCCATTGCACGTCCCTCCTGATGGGGCGATCGGTTACAGTAGTAAGGCTCTGGTGGAATTCACAACACAAGGCATCTGATATCAGAAGATGTAGTAACCCAGCTCATGGGGGAGCGGGGTGGGGGTGTGTGGCATCTTGGATAGGGCCCATTAGCAACACAGCGGGGCCCTCATTCTCAAGGATGCGCAAACTCACAGAGCGGGGGCCCTCAGCTGCTCTCCTTGGGTCATAAACACCCTGTAATGACCCGGGTCAACTGTCTGCCTCCCGGGCTGGTGCCAAGTCAGATTTCAGAGTGAACGAGAGCTGGAGATGTGGGTTTGGGGTACTTGAGGCTCTTCAGGGAGTGGAGGGGGTGCAGATTTTAGTGGGAAAGAAGAAAGTGCTGGTAAGCAACTGCAGCAAAACTTACACCAGCCAACTGTGGGAAAGGGTCGTGGCGTGGACGCTTAAATGTGACAAATCAAATCATGGCTAATGCCTCAACTCAGCACTGCTTAGTTGTAGTCACTTAGGCTGTGGAGGCATCTGTAACAACAGAGGAGTCAGTGCATTGAAATGTGGGTGAAAGCCTCCTCAGATGACCAACATCATAATGTGTTACTTTTGGTTGGGCGGGAGTTTTCCATCAGGGGCAGCTGTTAGGCCACAAAATAACATTTTTGTTTGTTTGTTTTATAAATATGAAAACAGACTTGACAAAATTCTACTTAGCACTGATTAATTTATAATTACCAAAGTCGAACGTGGCTGTAAAAAGGCTTTAGGATCTGCACACCAAATTTGAATTTAGGAATCTATGAGAATAAAAACTCAGCTTTCAATCTACTGGCTTTGTTTTCAATCATACTCTTGTGGTCTAAAAAGGCTATGGGAAAGTGGTAGACCTCACAAAGGGAACATGAGGCACACGTCACTGGGGATATCATTATAGTATGTTTTTCTCAGCTTGTCTCAATAGTTTATAGACATCTGATCCACAAACACCTGATCAGTGAATGCATGTTTGCTGGGAAACCAAATAACTGAAATGAGAAAATCTCTTTACCGCAATACAGCCCAATATTGCATGTGTGATTCACACAATGCGAAATCTCTGTTGACATTACAAATATTGCGCTGGTGCATGTCCTCTTTGCCAGTGATGCTTAAAATTAAAATGTTGCACAACCGCAACCCAAGGGCAAAGGCAAACATAAGCCAAGCATACTTAAATTAAGAGAAGCTTTGGCAGTGCGTGTGTGTGTGTGTGTGTGTGTGTGTGTGTGTGTGTGTGGTGGCCGGGGGGGGGTTGCTGTCAGCTAAGATGTGCTGAAAACCACTTAAGTGACCAGATGTCCTTGCTCAACGCTAAATGCAAACATGGAGGCCGGGGTGAGATGAACATGCCCATTGTCTCTTTCTCAAGAGATTTGTCCCCCATTCTCCCCAATTATTTTCTCACACACTTTTAGTGTCTTGACACCAAACTGCCCGGTCTAAATCTGACAACCATTTCCTTGTCCTTTTAAAGTCTGCATCCATCCTCCTCAAAGCCGTGGGATAGGCTGGAACCCAGCTGAACTAAAGGCTAATGGTGCATGACAGCCAAACTCTCTCTCGCTGGAGTCTTAAAAGGGGGATCTATCAAACTCGCTTCCCTAAGAAAACAAGCTGGTTGTTCAGTGCCGATGTCAAGCATCCTGCACACCCCACTGGACTGAACCATTAAGAACTGGCAGAGGCCCGGATATCTTCTGTTTCCAAAGAGGTCCCAAGTTCTGGGTTACGCTACCATGTAAGGGAAGGGGGGAGGGGGGGACACTGAGAACATCCTTTATTTGGGGCCCAGTGAACTTGAGGACCTAATGGTGGGCAGCCTTAGTATGATGTCTATGGGGTGACAGTGAGTGCCCCATTCATACTACTCTCTTACCTCTTCGTGTGCTGGATTTTGTGCAAGCCGAACACTAACATGCCTTCTTCCAGACGCTGTTTGAGTTTGTTATTTGAAATGAACATGACAGGGGTTAAAAAAACACACACAGTCCTGGTTTGAAGGTGGCCCATGATTGATAGAACCCACTCCAACCCACTCCAAGGGCCATCCCGATCTCAAAAGACTTCACATGTGAGGCTTAAATCTACTGTGTACTCGTGAGCATGTGTCACGGCGACAAAGGGCAAGGGTGAACGTGAAGCAGGGTACCAGGCGCGGCGATTCATTAACCTCCGAGGCGACTCGGGTTTCAAAGTGCACGTCCCGACCAGGAAAGAAGAGAGGAAGTGAACTCAGGGGCAAGGCGGGTCATCAAAGCACATAATCAACAGTAATAACACCAACCTGATATTATAATTGGGCTTTCCTGGAACGTGGTGCCAGCTTCCACTGTTTGGGTGGAAACTGTGAAAAGTGAGTGACTTCTACCATGGCACGGTAGGCCAAAACCTAGACTTATGTTTCGCGCACTGCTGCCTTTGATTAATAAGATCCCGTCTAATGTTTAGATAGGGACACCCTTTTTCAAGACTGGCTCCTGTCTGAATGAAACCTAAGAGGAAAAGATATTTTTGCTAATCCACTTTCAAGGGGATTTATGGGAGCTTTCACTTAACACATTTTGGATGAGGAAACATTGCGGCGTTCTTTTCCTCTCCCTCTCTATTCCTCTTTTCATAATCTGGGAAAAAGGGTGCCCTTTTCTCATCTGAGGACTTTTGCCATATCCATCGCTGGCCCCCACACATCGATCCATGAGAGGATTTTTCCATCCACCATGAAGGAAGCATGGGATTTTGAAGCGCCTACCTCAATATTTGCTCATTATAGACCAAAGCCCTAGGCTACTGCAGGATTTCAGCGCTGATAAAGGTAAAAGTCATAAGGGCCATGACAGAGTCTTGGCTTGCCTAAGGCAACAAGACACCCTTCGGTGTAAAGGAGAAAAAAAAAACACACTCCTGGTTACAATTTTCACTTCAGGCGTTCACCCACAGGATACCTGTAATGCAACAGCCCATGACTAAGCTCTCTGGGAAAAAAATAAGTAAAAATGAAACACGACTTTCAACACATTCTCTGATTCCTGATGGATTATTTAGTTATCTTATATTCAACTTTCTTCCTCCGAGAGCCTTTGAAGATGTACCTTCTCCCCAGCCTCAATGCCAGATTTCTCTCAACTTGATTTACTGATCTCTTTCTCCCGAGTGCAGCCTCTCCTGCGAGCATGAGAAGAAGAGTGGTAAGGAGCTCAACTTGTCTCCATTGCTGCCCTCTTCAACTCCCACAACTTCTCATTCTGGAGAGCACAAGTCCTGAAAAAAAACTTTTTAAAAAACTACCTTTGATGAATGAAAAGTTTTCCTGGCGGTGTCATCACATCCCGCTGCTTACAGTATACGCTCTGTTGCACTCGTGTTTTAATGTCTCATAATGATGCATGGCACCTCTCTAATGATGCATGGGCACCTCTTCGACGTGGCCTTTTAAGGTGTAGAAAGCGGATTCGACTTCACCTTCACGTGACTGGCAGGCACAGCACCAGCCCTGTATAAGACCTGCCTTGCTGACTCACACTGTCAAGGGGATGACACGAGCCAAAGGGCAGGTTTCACAACGTCGGGCCTCTCAAGGCTGGTGAGTTATCGTCCCATCTTGACACCGACAGTGAGGCTGGGCACTCAAAGCGGCGGTGCCTTCCTCCTTGAGAATCAACAAAGACCCGTCAGCTCGTTTGTCTTCCTTCTGTTTACCAGCACACATTCCGAAGACGGTTCGGTGCTTCAAACAGTCTGCAAACTGCTGCCACTGCCCGTCGCTCTGACTCTACCTCCTGCTTTGATTCCACAAAATGTCTGAGTGTTAATGTTATCATTACCCATTTAGCTATAACTGGTTTAAAAGCCACTGGGACAGGATACATGGATGGGAGACACAACTCATATTTTTCCCATAACATTTCTATGAGGACATTACTCGAATGGCCGTATGTTGCTGCGCTTTAATAGAAGTTAAGAGTAAAGAAAAATGGTATGCGTTTGAAGTGGTGCATCATGTCTTTTCGTTTATTGCCTATTATGGGTGGGCGTTGGATTATTCACCGCCTTTAATGAGAAAAGAAAATCTACTGTGCCCTGGCTATCTTGAACTTATTGTGAACTTGAGATAGAAAGAAACAGAGCACAACCTGATGGTGTCAATATCCTCAATAAAATGAGACTTTGACTGCTGAGCATTTGGCTTGCAGCAACACAGATTCTGCACTCTGCTCAAGACAGTGCATGACATACAGTAGTGCTCACACAACAACAGACACAAGCAAGAGCACATGCTGATGTGAGGATTTCTCCGACGCCTGCTGAGAGCCATGGAAGTGGAATCAAACGCTTCACCTGAGCAACACAGCTTCCCTTTTGTCCAATGCAGTTGGAGACACAGTGAAGAAGAACGAAAACAACAATGTTCCAGGAAGAGGAACTCTAAAGACTGGTTCCCTCCGGACCTGGCCCTTGTGAGGAGCAGGCTGCACAGCAGGAGGATGCTAACATGCAAAGACTCAATGAACTGGTCATGGAGACTTTCGTGACACCTGCCAGGGACTTTGGGGTCACTTACCGCACATGGAGAACATATTTACCTTGATGCTCTTCAAGATTAGTCCTCAAGATCAAAGGGGTAAGAGGCTTTGCACAGTTCACATTGCTTCTGGTTTTTCATCATTATTCCAATACAGCACTAATTTTCAGGTATCTGATATATTGTTGTATTGCTATGATACATAATTATATGATCAAGCTAATATTTTCCATGTATATGCACTTCAGTGTTTATCGAATAAATTCAATGTTTAATTAACTTGCTGTGCATCTGAAGAGCCATGCTGCTTTGCCCATCTTCACTTTTTTAATGCATTATCTTAAAAATACAGAGTATCCATTGGTGCACTTAATGTTTAGTTGCATGTTTAACATACCCATTAACACTCATATTATGAAACTTAAAATTCCTAAAGACATATAATACAGCAGTTCATTTCAAAGTACTGCTCTACAACAAAAGGTTAAAAAAGGCTTTCAAGAAATTAAGCATTTGCAAATGAGACTTCATGAAAAATAAAGTAAAGTCAAAAAGTCTAACTGAAGAGGTGTTGCGGATGACGCAAATGTTGTAAGGGTATGATGCTTTACCATCAAAGGAGCGCCATAAAATCAATGTTAATGGCTCTTGCAGACGCAAACAAGCAATGCCTAAGACGTAAGCAAGGGTGACCGAGTGACGTATGTAATAAAGCTTCTAGTTTACAATCCCCAATAACTCCTGGCAAGGCATGTGCCTGCCATATACTGTGACATCGATAATGTTTGTGGGCTGAGCTAAGGAAGGTATAAGATCCAAACATGGACAGAACCACAAACTTAATGGTTGTGTGCATTAGTTCTGACTGTTTTTGTTTTTCTCTCTTATCTTCTTTTAGGTGCACTGTTCATCGTCAGACAGGGAGCAATCTGCAAGACATGGATGCTGAATAACTGTCAGCTGAATGCATTCTGCTCTAATACTGTCTATGTAACGCATACTGACTGTTGGTCAAACCATCTCAATCAAGCTGTAAATATGAAATGTAAAGAAAAGAATTATATTTACTATATATACTTTATTAGATTTTGTACATTTTGTACATATTTACGATATACTATACTATAATATATTTACTACATATTTAAGGCATATTTAAACTTGCAATAATAAATATTAAGCTTTTACAAATGGTTTGGTGACTGGTGCAATCTTTTTCATCATCAACAGTGATTTGTAATAGTGTGATATACTGTTCTGTATATTATCTATGGCATATATGGCCCAAACAGTGTTGCAATAACTTTATATATCCCTACGTCATACTTATGTTTTATATTAATTCAATTGCCCATTGCTTTAATTGACCAGCCTATTTTCCTTGTGCAGAAGGAACAAAGAAGAAATTATTAGAAACAGTCACCACAGCCCACAAAGGGATTTTACAGTCCGCTTCCTTACTGACTGCTTCATGGTGTCACACTACTTAATATTCCTAAAGGCAACAGGATAAGTCATCTAAAGTGGGCATCATCGATCATGTCAGACCATAGTTGTCACCAGCCGTTTTTCTTTAACTATCCACTGGCTTTTTGCGAGAATCCCTTCAGACCGCAAAATATCAGCCTGTAATACAAACACAGACCGGCACAGCTCCTCACACCGCCTGTGCCCTCACAATAAATCATTATTCTTCACTCCCTAGTTGTGGAACTGACCACAAACCGACCGCAACCTGAGCGCTTGACCAGTTCAAGTGTGCAGCGTTAATGAGTAGCACATTTCCTGCTTTTGACAGAGGCAGACAGGTTAGTCCACCTGCTGACCATGTGTGGGGCCACAAGGGCTCATCATGGAGCACCCTGCTTTAGCGGGGGTGCTAATTTTGTGGTGTGACAGCACAACGCCGACCTCTCTTCGCTTACAATACAAACAGATCAAGATATTAAATCCAGAGCTGAGGCCTTTGTATCCCATTAGCCAGAAGGGAGAAGTCTTAATATAAAAATAGCTTAGCCACTAACATTAATCTCTGCACCAGACGTGGTGTGGTTTCCCTGCTCAGGTAACGACTGCTATTATATTTAATGTGGAGGTTTTTAATGAGGCCCTCAAAAAAGCTCTGACAGCTCGGAGACTAGCATGGTGAGTTGTGACAATGCCAGTACCGAAACATAAGACCTAAAAACCATTGTTAAGTGTTTTTTCTTAATACAATACATGTACCGCAGCCACTGTGTTCCAATGATTCTGCATGGATCCTCCCTCAGTGGAGGTTATATCACTGGAATAGTTGGCAGGACAGTCAAAGGTATCCGAACTGAACTGAGTAAGCACTTTGGTACAACAGCCAAATTAAATCTCATCCTGCAGCATCGCCACTATGAAGGTGTTGAGTTGGTATAGAAAACCAGTGGGCTATAGAGATCTGGTTTGGCCCCGTGAGGTCCCTCCAGATCTGTGAAATTAAGTGGACAAGCAGAGCAGTTGGGCAGAAAGTGACATTCTGATTTATTGGCTACAGGGCTCCTAGGGGAGATAATAGCAGCAATGCTCTCAAGGCAAAAAAAACAAAAAACAGAGCTATTTGGAGGAACATGATTGGCTGCTGTTGGACTGATAAACACAAAATTAAGGTACAGAAAGGTGTCCTAGTGTCAAAACAAGATTAAACCAGCCCTTCTGAAAACTACAGCCGAAGCATTTTGACAAGTGAAGTCCAAGTCTAGAGTGTTTGAGGAGGCACAGCTGGGCCTGACCTCTTGGTCTTATATACCAGCAGCAGGAAATGCTGTCATGCCCACACAGCCCGAGTCCACATGGGTTCCCACGGTGAGGGAGGATGACATCCGGACACATCGCATGTCACTTCCTGAAACATGCCAGCCCTTCCTGCCACAGACAAGGTCTCTGTACGATTTGAGCATTACAGACTCGAAGCTGTTTAGCAAAGACACAGAGAGCATTAGACTGTCTGCCTCTTGTCGTGTAATGGCTGTCACTGCATTGTGCACACTGAGCAGAGTCTTTGTTCCTATCTCAAAAACAAAATTGTAAGGCTGTAAGATATACTTGCTCTCCTCAGCTGGCAAAGCCACACAAACATCTTGTTCCTGCATGCTTCTGGATTCTGCAAGGGTAAGGTGCCAAACCAAATAGCCAAAATGGTCAATTAACTCACCTCATGGAGCCAGACCTTTCCACACACATTGTTTCATCTGCAGCCATTGTCAAATGGGAATAACAGCAGAAAAAAAGCAACCAATCACAATCCAGGTTAGTGCTCTAGTGAGAACTAGGAGTGCCTTTACGCCTCTGACTGACACAGAAAATGAATGGTTGAAATCCCAGGACCAAGTTGTGGGCATTATGAATGGGTGGGTGGGAATCCCACACAAGCAATAATGCAATACAAATTGCAGAGTACACAACTCATTTGCCCTCTGAAAGTAAGGACATTTATTACACTGTCAAATACAAGTCTGTAACGCTCATTGCTTCATAGAAAGCCAAAAACATGTTTAAAATCAACACACGAATGTAGATGTGGAACCTGATCAAGTTTAAACTAAAGAATTGAAAGGATTTGGGTCCTGGATCACATTCTTCACAATATTCCTCGATGGCCTCTAAGTTTTCTGGGCCAAGCTGTCCTTCCAATGTGTGAGACAAAAAGAAGAGGCTGAGAAGCCTGGGCTCAGCTCTGACATAATAGCTCTGCTTTCAGTTATCCACCCAGTTTACATCTTCCATCACACCCACTTAAAGACAAAAATGCCATTTGTTTCCCGGACCACTGCCTCTGCCCATGATGGATGGCCTTGGCCCTTTGTTATAGTTGGTTCTAGCGTGTATCACATCTGGGCCCTGGTGTGTGTGTGTGTGTGTGTGTGTGAGTGCGTAGGGAAGGTTATGTAAGAGTGTGTGTGTGTGTGTGTCTGTGTCTGTGTGTGTGCGTGTGCATGTGAAGCGAGGGTGGACAGTCATGACAGAATCACCTTTTCACAGGATGAGACAGAGTTATCGTTTCCCAAAAACGTCCATCTTCTCTTCCTCCCTCTCTCTGGCCTTACGCCCAAAGCAGATCAACAAACTCCATCGTTTACTTTCCCACCGAACGCCAAATAAAGAGGAACTCCTAAATGTCATTAGTTATGATATGGGGGCAGGGATGGGGCGTCTCAAGAAACCGCCTTGGCGGGCATCCGAGTGTTAAGTGGGGTGTGAGCGATGAGCGATGAGGAGACATACAGCCAGCTCATTGGTGGAGGCAAGATTTGGGCAGTGATTGGCTTAGGACCATATCTGTTCAAAAGTCATGACCTCAGGCCGTAAGATCGGCTGCAAAACACAAAGCAAAATTGCTCCAAATATTACAGTTGGTGCTCTGCTCTAAATTCTATGAATCAAAAGAGAAAATGTGAATGAAAAGATATTTTTGGACCTAGTCCATTTATCCAGGGCAACTCTCACCCGTCATTATTGTTAGCAAAGGTAATGTGCACATGAAGAATAAACTATATCAACATGGGACTGCTCATACACTCACACTCTGGCACACACACACACACAGGAGAGGAGAGGAGAGGAGAGGAGACCAAGTTGTAAAATTTTGGTTTTGGGAAAATGAGACGGATTAGTGTCCCAGCCCTCTTCTGCCCAATGCTGCATATTTCCACAGGACAAACTTCCAACTATTATCAAAATCCACCTCCACACACTGGGCACAGTCCAATATACACTAGATGTAGATAGCCGAACGCTCAAGTGTGAAACCCCTGCATGCCCCAATATCCACCCCACTACACACACACACACATGCCCTAACCAACCCCAAGAGCATCAGTGAAACCCATCCCCACTGCATAGTGAGAGAGTGAGCGCTGCATACTATCAGATTAACACAATACTGGCAGCGGTCCAGCAGTGAGACACGGAGAGAGGGTGGGGTCTCCAGCAGCTGTGTGACAGCTCTCCCTCACAGCTTTTCATTAGTTTGATCGATTCATTGGCCCGACTGGCCGCTCCGTCCGGCGGTGTTAAGTAACCACGGCCGTTGACTTCTGTCAGTAACGAAGCCGTGTGTGAGCCCGAGTGTGTGCGTGCGTCTGAACACATGACCCCCCGCCCCGACAACAGCAGCTACAGAGACGGATGGTGTAGTCTTGTGGTCGAGGGAGCCGCAACTTTGCAGTGGATTTCAATTAAGAGTGTGTTAGTACAGGGAAGGCATGGTTTTGATTCACAACCCTATACACACATACATGTAGATACACTCACTCACACACACCCACACACAAACAGCTGTCCTCCCTCATCATATTGAATCTAAGAAGGATTAGAATTGACAGCTGGGTAGCACAATTACAATACAATGTTCCATATGTAGCAGGGCAATGGGTTCACCATACTCTACATGTGTGCTCTTGCACGGCTGATTCAAAACACCGGGGTAGTTTCACGCAAAAAGGTGACTATAGACATCAATGGATGATTGATGACAACAGTTTATATGGACTTTTGTAGTGCCGCCCCTAAAATTCTCTTTCAACTTGCCATTCATTTTTCAGTCACTGATTACTCACAGGATTGCTTTCTTTAATTTGACGTGAAATTACATATTGCAGCATATCACTACATATCGATTTTGCATTATATTGAAAACTGATATAACTGACTATAATGAAGTATAATTCAGTGAGATACCACATACTGGTTTGAGATAACTTTGCCAGCTCCCTTGACAGACACATCCATATTAACCTGGAAGGCAACACTTGCAAATGTTTTTTATTAGTGTTATTATAGTGTTGTTATTAGAACTGTTATGTTATCTTGTATAAAACGATTTCCAGCATAATGTATACATGATTACTTGTGCACTTTCCATCCTATCCTCATTAAAGAATTTACTGCTGTTCTGGAATTGTTGACAAAAGGTATTGTGTGTTATGTAATTTATGTTGTACAATCTCATTCATTCTCCAAGTTTTTGCCTGCACACTCTTATCTTGTGTGCTTTATTTTACTCCCTTCTATTCCATGGAAGTTTCTCAATATGTGTGCAAATCAAATCTAATCTAATCAAACCAGCACTCTTTGTGTGAGCTGCACTCACAAAGCCCATACACAGCCACAGCAAGTTATTTTTTCAATTGATTGTCTTAGGAAAGTAAGCACAGGCTCAGCACATGACTGAGGTCGTTCTGTCAATGGTGTGTGTGTGTGTGTGTGTGTGTGTGTGTGTGTGTGTGTGTGCGTGCGTACATGCATTCATGCACACACTTGTGTATGTGTTTTGTGTCTGGATGGGACTGTGCTGACATACAAGCCTGGAGACTTGATAATCATTTGGGAATTTCCACAGCGTGATTGATAGGTATAGTGTATAAAAATATGAAAAAGTAATGCAGAAAATCTGATCCCATAGCCAATAAGCCAAAAAAACATGTTTGTTCAGTGACATTTTTTCTTAACATTGACCTGCGGTGCAGTCAACACAGTCTGGGTTTGAGTGCTTTGGTAACTCGCAGGCGCTGGCTGTTCTTTGCCTTGCCAAGAATCAAGTGGTACAATCAGATCTGTTCTTTCCACATTCTCTTCTTTTTCAGCTATGCTTGCTCGGTGTACCAGCCTGTTGCACCCTCTGAAGAACTGGCAATGCCCCTAACATGGATCCCTCCACGAAACTCATGCAAACAGTACATGCCAGACCTCCCAGAAGACCTATCCAGTAATCGCTGTTTTCTTTGAAAGAGACAAGGAACAAACCTGGCAAGCTGTTAGCTTGAATTAAAACCACACATCCCTGAAGGCCAACCAAATTAAACCTTGGTGGCGTACAGTAAGGTACTGCTAAGGACTTTCTTACTAGTCAAACAGAAAGGGAGAGAGAAGAGATGGCAATCTACGAAGACCCTCATTCTCATTCCACAGTGAACGCCAACAAATTTGTTCCGCGGAGTTTCCTAAACTGTTTTCGCCGACAGCAACATGCGCCATGAAAGTCGTGCCTCTCTCCAGAGCGCCGTCTGCGGTTGCTGCGGAATCGCTGTTGCATTCCTGCTCCCAAATTAAGCCTCTCATTTGCGGAGTTGCCTGACCATCGAACAATCTTAATTTCCATATTCTGCGGCATTCTCGAGTCCTGATCTCATCTAGTTGGCAGGGAGGCGGATAATGAAATGTTGCCCCGACTGTAGTGTGGCATTATCTCTAACTATCCAGCCCTCCGCATCATAATCCACACTCCATTCTTCAATTTTGTTCTGCGTCTTTGGAGGCCAGCTGCACGTTGGGCACAAAGTGGAAAGAATTTGGCAATTTTACCACTAAAGTAAGTTCTCTGCCTGTTACTTAGACTTGCATTCAAATGCTTTGTCTCTACAATGTGTGCACGACAGTGGTCTCGTCTCTCTCCCCTCAGGAGTTGCAGCCATCTGTGTGTCCTTTTAATTGATTAAGATGGATGTCACAGATTTAGCATAAGCTCTGAAGCGTGCTTGGATATGATGGAAATCAAGTTGTCCCTTTGTTGCTCTGTCTGAGGATTTCCTTTGACAATTTGGTTAGAGCACTGAAACAGCATCTGTTTGTGGTGATCAAGCTTGTAAAAGCCTACATGCTCTCTTGTCTCAGAACCAGACTATTGATTAAACAGAAACTGATTTTCTACAAATGCATATCTATGACCATGGCATTTTGGCTGCTACACCAAAAGTGTATTGCATTGATTTAAACCGCAATGCTGGCTTCCCTCATTCCTTTTGCTTTACAGACACATGATATGCATCTTAGATATGGACCTAATAAATAAGAGAGATGGTGTGAAGAGAGACAGGCAGAGATAAATCAAAATCTAAACCTATTCATAGGTTTTCACTCATGCTTGTGCGGGTCTGGAAGAGGCACAGAACAGAGCTTTATCAGCTGCCTTCATCCCTCTCTTTCACCAGAAAACTAACCTGCTTGCCATCCCTCCCAGAAGAAAAAGGATTCCCCATCTACAGTAAGAGATGGGTAAAACGTATTTTTTTTAGCCCAAGTACTTGAGAAAGTCATATTCTCTCTCTCTTTTGAATCTGAACAAATGTTTTTAAAAATTCCAGTATGGTTTTAGAAGTTCTTTTGACGACAGATACATGTGACTCTGCAATTCTACTCGACCACCTTAAAAAAATGGGTTGGCATTTCAAGCACAGAACTAGACTAAATCAGCGCTTTTCTCTCCAATACTCCCTCCTCTTTCCAGCATACAGCCTGCGAGGTCCCACAAGGCTCTATTTTAGGCCCCCATCTTATTCTCCTTACAGATGCTCTCCCTCGGTCACATCCAAAAACATAATGTGTCCTTCCATTGTTAGGCGGAAAACACCCAGCTATCCCTCCAGTGACCCCAGTTGTCTTGACAGCCTGCATGAGTGCCCTTTAGACATTAAAGTCGAGATGAAACGGCATTTCGAGAGTATCTAACTTCCGTATCGTGACGTATTTCCGAGTGAAACAGGAAAGACAGGCGGGACATAACGTTGGGAGGAATTTGATTTGAACGTTGAAAAGTGGGTGTGTCATAACACCCGAAGACACACCGAAGTACCATGCTGTTGCTAGCTAGCTAACTAATGAATCTTAGCCTCTTAGCTCTGTGCGCTAAAAGTTGAAGATTGATTGATGGGTGGATGTCATGATATTATTGGTTGAAATTAGTTACGGGCATGCTTACGTAAGCACACGGCATATTTTGTTTTACAGGAAGAAAACATGATTGAATTTTGATATAAGAATACAATGAAATTGATTTTTGGTATTTTTTTTGGCATATATTGTTAAATAGGTGCACAGTATGACCGGGGATGTGATCTAAAAGGGTTAAAAAGGCATTTTTCATTTCATCTCGTCTTTAAGAGCTGGATGTCTAAGAATTTAATACAACTTAACGATAACAAATCTGAAATTGTTCTTTTCAATTCCCCTGATTGTGAATATTATCCACAGTAAACTGGGGAACTTAGTGAAACCTGTAGCTAAGAACCTGATGAGTGATTTGATTGCAATTTAACTTATGATGAGCAGGTTAACAGGGTTGTGCAGTCGTGATTATTATTACTACATTATGACTGCCCTAACTACTGATAAAAAGCACAAATGCTAACAATAACTCAATTCACTTTATAACAGGCTCCGTCTGGCAGACGTTCCCAGACATCCCCACTTGACTCTGCATTCTCCAGCAGCCTAACTAACCACAACAGCATCATCGCTCCAACAGACAGGCGGGGAAACCCAGCGATTTGTCTTAGGGCATCTGAATATGTCAATCACCCCAGGGAAAATATCGCAGACACACAAAAGATCAGAGACAACAATGTATTCCCCACCAGTCTATGATACCAAGGTCAGCGTAATCTGACAACTTAATGTTGTCTGTCCATTGTCATGTCAATATGCACAGATTCCAGAGGGTGCAATTACACCAGGAGATTGACAGACAACAACCCTAATGGCCAAGAGGAAAGTTGCTTCTCAAACTAAAAGAGGAGAAAAAAGTTTCTCAGCAATGCCAATTCTGCCATTAAAAATACCTTAGATAGATAACGCTATAACGAAATTGCTTTTCAAAATGATAGATCCACAGAAAATTAGTGTCTCGAGCCTCGGTAGTTGACGCCTATAATGGAGGATGATTGCCGAGACTTGCGACAATGATAGCGCATCGTGAAAAATTATTCAAACATCCTTGTCATACTTCTGTAATTACCGGCGAGAGGGAGCGGTTTGATGAATGACGCCCCTGACATCTGGGCCACAGCCAAAGTGGCGTTTGAATGAGAGGGAGAGCGGGGGCGGGGGGGGGGGGGGGGGGGGGCATGGTGGAGGGGAGCTTGGCACATTTCGCCCTCCACATTCCCTTTGTATTAAAGAGACAGATCGGAGGCGCCATTTGAACTCTTAAACACGCCGTGGGAGATTTATCTGCCACCATGTGTGCGAGTACACAGTCCGCTCAGTCCACTTCTTCATGAGCTGTGGGGCTCCTGTTTGTCTAACTGTGTGTGAGTGTGTGTGAGATTGCTCGTAAATGATCCAGTGTTTACTCTCTGTGTATCTATTCTCTAATGAAGAATCACTATATGTCTATAGTGACTTGTAGTGTGTCTGTGGTACTCAGTAGTGAGTTTATAGTGGCCTTATCATACCTTATGTTATTTTTATCTCCGACAGTAACATTATAATATATAGGGACCAGTTTTGCTGTGATCATTTTTAAACTGTATTGAAAGTTTACTATAGTCCCTTTTGTTAGGGTTTGTGTGGACTTTCCTCAAAGTTTATGCATGTGTGTCTGTGTGTCTGCATGCATGTGCGCTAATTCCAGAGCTCTTGTTTGCCCATTGTATTTGTAGCATGGCGGGTCATTCCCCTATATACGACACACAGTGGCGGTGAGAGACAGTGTATGTTTGTTTTTGTTAGTATAGGGCTCCCTGTGGGCCGAGCTGACAAGCGCTCTGTTATCTCAGGAAAAACATTTAGCTCCAAAGCAACTGGAGAGCCAAAAGTAGCCGCTGGCTCTCTGCGCTTCTCATCTCCGACTCCTGCTGTCTGGTATGGTAAATATATTGTGAGGACACACAAAGTTCATCAGAAATGGAAAGACGCTAAGTCAGGGTGTAATTGCCTTGGTCTCCCCCCAAACTGTTGTGGAAATTACTCGGCAAACAAACTATCGTCAGTTAAGATAACATTTAACTTGTTCCAATTGTGGTGCACTCAGAGTGACAGTTTCCAATAATGTGGGGAGAATTAGTCAGCACTATTGAAGTATGTGCACTGTGGTGAAATGTGCGCTGTGCTGCTGTGTACACAACTTAAGTCAGTGTGTGTGTCTGTGTGTTTGACTAATTTTAAGTGTTCGGCCTTGAATCTAGAGTTACTGCAAAGTGTGATTTGTGTGTGGGTGTATATTTTACTCTGCATGCAAAATGTGTGGCTTTGTATCATAATAGTGTCTATAGTATACATCTTACTTATGCAGCTTTAAGGAATCGACGGGTTGTGTGAGTGTGTGTGTGTGTGTGTGTGTGTGTGTGTGAGGAGAGGGGGGGCGGGGGGCGGGGGGCGGGGGGGGGGGGGGGGGGCTGAATCAAGTATACTTGACCATTTAATAAAGCGTGTGTGTGTATCTGAGTATGTCTTTGCGGTTGGAATCAGATACTTGCGGTAACATTCTCCACTTTGACAGTTAAGAAAGAGAGAGAGAGAGAAAGAGAGAGGACAGACAGACAGAAAGTTAGAGCGAGAACCAAGGTTGCGGCCATTAAGATGTCAGCCCATGTCTGATGCCTGAGCAGTAGTCTCTCTGCCCTGTCAAGTTGATGGCAATGTGATAGTCAGTACCTTTCTCCCTCCACTGCCTTTGTTCCCTGGAAAGAGGTGGGCAGCAGCCTTTTTATCCGCAGACACTGGTAAACAGAGCCGACCTGCTAAATATCAAATGAACAGCAGCTATGCATAGTGAGACTGCAGCGTACATAAGTGGCACACAATTGAACTTCCCTATAATGACTTTATCAGTTGAGTGGGGTTGAGCTTGTGAGCTTGTAAGTGGAGTTTGTGAGCCTTTCAGAGTGGAAGTCTGTGCTGTATCAGACGGTTGTATTGCCTGGCAGCACATTCGAGCTTGAGGGGAAGTTGCAATGAAAAGTTACAGGGTTACAGGTCGGAAACTTAAGCGTAGCATGACCTGAAGCACCAGAGGTCACAGGAGGTAACATAACTGGCTGGTTGCTTATGTTCATATGGGCTGGACCCTCCTGACAATAACATTTTTTGCCTGCTGTCTGTGTTGACTGGCCAGCGTTCGAGTGCCTCGCATCCCCTCCCTGTTGACTTTGGTGTTTCTCCCTCAAACAAAATGGATACCCACTGTCACGCCGAAGTGTTGGGAAGAAAAACGAGTGAAAGGGTGAGAAATTAAGCTGACAAGCGGGGGAATGTTCACACGAGAGAAAGAGCCCACAGTGGTGGGTTTGTCCGCCTTATTCAGCTGGGCGGTGCAGCTTGTATGTACTGAGGAAGGTGGCTGAATACACGCTACTGAAACCAAATGAAAAAAAAAAAAAGAAGCTCAAGGCAAGGCAAATAATTGGATTTGGCTCAGCTTGAACGTGAGTGTGTGCTCAGCAATGCGCTTGTGTTTGCACAGCTGGAGTGTGTGCCCGGGGTCATCTCAGCAGGGAGCTGGGTTGGGCACCGCTGGGCACAGCTACGAGCCCACCGGAGAATCATTATACGCCTCCCTCTCCCTGTCCTTCCCCTTTCAAAAAACAGCATGTCAAACTCCCACAAGGCCGACACAGCAGCATACTGACAAAACGCCACTCCTGCTACGAAAAGACATTTTCAGACGGCGATCAACAGATAAAAGAATGTAACGCATTGTTTGGTTAATGAAATTCATATCCATCTGTACACCTGATCATGTGAACAGCTAACGATGCACACTTGCACATCTGTTTCTAACATATAAATCTGTCAACAAGATGCTTTATCTTTTTCTGCTATAGTATTCTGAATTCATTCTCTTGTTGTAACTGCTTGCTGTATTATCTTCAATACTCCATTTTTGTTTCAGTTCATATCTACATGCTTCTCTCTGTTTCCCCATGAGAATCATTCAAGTTTCATCTAATCTATTCTACAAAAAATTGGCAGGCTGCTGAAATTGAAAAGAATGAGGATTAATGAAGAGACTGACGTGTATCAAAATACAGGAAGTACAAAGAGATTAAGACACCAGGCTGAGGTTCATAGGTGCTCTGCCTGGCCATCCAATTCCTCCTCTGCACCCCTCCTATCCCAAGTCTGGTGCTAACTGACCTGACAGGCTCTTCAACACCTGCTTCTGACACTTGAGAGAGACAATGTCTGGCTTTGGGCGTAGCCCATGGTACTGTCCTGCAGTGCCCATTGGAGCTGCCTTATGCCTGCTGTACAGGCTTTAAGCTTAGTAGGTTTGATTTTGAGTTGATATCCTGACATAAGCACAAAATGCTTGGAATGATAGAAACCATCTCCTGACATAAGTAAGATTGAATATAAACTCTCCAGCCTGTGTAATTACTACTCTATGTTGCTATTGAATATATAACAAGGCATTACAGAAGCCTTTCTTTTGGACTATAGCACAGACAGAACAGCACTACAGCACTACTGCATGCCATCCCCATAGGGCGACTGCAATTCCACTCTAAATAGGACTTGACAGGTTAGCTGGCTAAGGAAGGTAAGTTTCACCTCTGTGAGCTGAGGGATTTTTTTTTCTGTCTCTCCAAACTTGTTGGCTGTGTCATTGGTTTCTGTAAGAGGAGTTATTCTTTCATCAGAGTGAAGAGCAAACCCCTGGTGGCATGAAACCCAAGAGCAGCCAAGTGGGCGGGTTGCCGTGCCAAGCGGTTGGAAGCTGTCTCTCAACGGCGCTAAAATCTACACAAGTCGAGGCACCGAATCAAGGTTTATTGTCAAGAGGACAGGTTGCATCTGCGGTGCATCTGAATACTGCGCACCCCCCATCCTGCAGGAATGTGTGAGTTTTGGTGAAATATATCATGTTCGATTTACTGTGGTAACACACAGAGAGGAAGGAGGATATCACATAAAACATTTAGTTTAGCCTGTGTTACTTATCCGCAGTGTCAGAAGTGGAAAATCTTTTGAGATGAATAGTACAGTATCACTGTACATTTACTTGGGGGGATGGAGCTACCAGAGAGTGGAAATCAGGCTCAGAGAGATTTAATTTGGGGTTTATGACTTGAGTTTACAACAGAGATACGTACTATTTTTCTATCTGAAATTGCTTTAACCCTATAAAAGATAAGAGTGGCTCTTGATATCTATGTATTGAATGGAATAGTATTACACCCCATCTTAATAACTCATCTACTTATGGAAATATAATAGGAGACTTCTTATCAAAGACCTTGAGACCACCTAAAAACCTCAGTAGGTTTCTGAAGGACATCCTCAGCCTCTGCACTAAAGATATTGTTCTTTAAATACTAAAGACAGATGGTACTGGACATTTGAGACCGAAAAGGTAAGAGTGGCATCTTCTACTCCATTGTGATAGAGATATGGGTTCTCTGACTATGAAAGGACTTTACTTTTTTTTTTCTTACATTAAGAAAGTGGCTTTCAATGGCGCACACCCCTCTTAGGAATTCCTGACAGAATTGACCTGCTCTGGCATCTTGAGTTTCAATCTGATAGCTCCAAAATTGCTTCTGCAACCAAAACCTTCAAAATGTGGTCCAAGCAGCCTTCCATTGTTGTTGGCATGTGTAACAGAGATGGCTTCACATTCTGTGGATTTCTGTTCCATTGGCCACGGTTATCCAGGTGACATTGAGAGATCCTGAGGGTATATCTCAAGTCAGGAGGAGACTAAGCCAATGTAAGCTTAAAGCACAGCGTTAGCAATCTAGTGCCTCTACCAAACACTCCTGTGGGCTTTGGAGCAGGGGCATGACCTCTGTGAAAATAACCTTCGATACCACATATTCAAATTCATGGTTTAATTGAAAATTAGAGCACAAAGCTACACTGGTGCCAGCCGTGTTGTATTTTTTTTGTTTGGTTTTCTTACTTCGAAAAAAGTCCAAGTCATAATCAAGGCAAAACCAACGCAATATAACATCTTAGTAAAGCCAAGAAAACCTGATAGCCATCCAAAATAAGTTGCATTTGGCGCCGCAAATTCTGATATTGATACAGGTGGTCTCATGAGCTGAACAGTGGCAGTTCCAATACCAGATCCCCTTGGAAATTGAACAGCCTGCCCTTGGCTAGGCCCTCCATTTCTCTTCCCAAGGATTAGAAAACCAACTGGACCCCTGAGATGACCCTGGTGCCCGTAAATGTGATGCCTCTAGCAGGTGGACAGGTAGTGAGCGCTCCGTTAATCTTTAAGAGTGAGGTGGGCAGGAAGAAGGGAATTATGGGTCACCGAAAGGACAGAGAGGCAAAGACTTGTGCTGGACAGGTGGGGTTTGTGGTGAGCGACTGTAGAGTTGCCATCCATAGCTATGATGGAAGGGGAATGTCTTTCTATGCCTTTTCCCCCTTTCTGCCCTTTTGTTACTTTTGTTACTACATCTATGTACTATGTAGAACTGATTCATCTTCTGGCCTATTGTTGTGCTCTAATCAAACACTGTCCAAACTGTACATGAAGTATGGTACATGGTACAAGTATGGTACACATAATGGTACATATATATATATATAATGGTACATATAACTAGACCCAAATATTGCCTTTCATGATGCCGCTATGCAGCCATCTTCGCCTTAACCAAATTCAAATAATGGCAGTGAATCCACAATGCCAAGAAGAGCACAACCCAACATTCATTGGAGATGGGTAGAGGTAAACCCAAATTTTCCAAAGCTTGACCCGTGCTTTGAGTATATTTCAAAATCAGTTTGAGCTTATTAAAATGCACGTTGATTTCGAGGGGTATTTTGCTTTCAAACATTCAGATCTCATTCTAAATCAAAGCACAGACTCATTCTAGTCCAAGTCTATACACAATAGAGATATACTGTACACAAACCATTTACAGCTTCAAAATTCATTTAAAACATTTAGCTGTTACACTCTCTTGGATCAAGAGCTCATCCAATTGACAAATTGTGTGACTATGGCGCCACAAGCCATGATATACTCCGGTTCTGGTTACGTTTTTGAATTTATAATGTAATTACATAACAAATATTTCCTTTGTTATTACTCTGGGGAACCTGTCATTATTTCAAGAGTACAACATAGTATAAGTGCTGTTGTATGACTACTGTAAGCCTAACAGATTGGAAACGCATGGATGGGGCCCATCCCATGGAAATGATGAATACCGCTGCAGCTGAGCCATTTACCTAGTGTCACTGATGGAGCAGGAGAGGATGTAAGCACAAAAGGCCATGCAAACAGCAGCAGTATGACAACAGCTGGGTGTGCCTGATATTAATGAGACACAAGTGGCGGATCTGCCCAGCTTCACTTGCGTCATCCAGATAACTGGGGCGTGCAAGTTCAGCAAGGGTCCGGGAGCCAAACTGGCCTCTTATATAAGAGCCCTAGGTCTGCAGAGCAGGATCCAATAGTCTGACCTTTGGCCTTTGACATGTCAGACACTGACTGACTGTCACAGACAGGAAGTCCTACCTACAGAGCAGTTATTCTGTCCAGTGTGTGTGTGTGTGTGTGTGTGTGTGTGTGTGTGTGTGTATGTGATTAGGGGGTTCACTTGCACTGTTAAATCTGGTGGACTAACTGGCCAAGCCCCTACAACTACATGGATTAGTGCAGCGGAAAGAAAAACAATCCATCCTTTACCCCAGCTTCAGCACATGAAAGCAGGAAAATGCCTATCTAAATTGATCTGAATGGTTGGAAACTTTTTTAATGCAAGGTATGGGAGACAGTTCTAAAGAGATACATTCATGTACTGAAAATGTGTTGAAGCGTACAGAAATTCATGTGCTCTTGCACACATGCGCACACACACACACATACTAGATTGAGGGCCAGGTGTAAAATAACTGTGTATACCAATTTCCCTGCACTTCTTAGGATTCTGTCTGGAACAAAAAACAAACTTGACATGAGAATGTGCTTACCTCTGGGCAAACTACTGTACCATATTTCTATTTCTCTGTCATTTTCTCTCTCTGTGGTGGAGGAAATCGTCTTGCCCTCAGTGGCCCTGCTCCAGCTGCGTGCAGAGTCCACACCTTCACTCTGCACGGCATTGCAGAGGAAGAGGCAACCTAACGGGTAGTCCCTCCAGGGCGTGCACACACATCTATGGCATATACACACTGTAAACTGTAGACTAACTCTCTCACACACACTCACTCACTCACTCCCGCTCTCTCTCACACACACACATACAGACAAACCTGGCCACTGCTGGCCTCTCAGAGTATGACCTGTGAGGAGCAGGAAGCCTGGGAGCTGAAGTGGGTTAGAGCCAGGAAAAGGGAGAGGCCATGGATGAACCCCCAGACCCATGAGCAGGGCTCAGCAGGAGTTTGGTGAGCTAGCCAGTGGGCATGCAAGGCCTCATTGAGATGTCATGCGCTATGGAGCGGAGCCTAGAGCGCTATACTTACACAGAGAGCTGCAGTGAGAGGTGTAAAGAGACTAACGGGAGGAAATGAAATGGGGATTCATGTTGTAAATGTATCTGCGCACTGTCCACTGGACCTTAATAACAACAAACATATGCAGACATAAAAACAACATATGGCAAATGGATGAAGAGATAGAGAGACAATGAAATAGACAGGTAAATAGACATGTAAACTCACACTCTCACACTTACTTTCCCAGAGCGAGCCAAAGGATAGTGGCGTGTTGGTGCATGAATCTCCCAAGGTTGCATTACAGACACACATGGTTGCACAGATAAGAAAAAGGATAGAGACAGACGAGACAGTTTTGGCACACATTTTTGAACATGAACCCACATCCTCCACTGCACCTCAAGGCAGAGTGTCTCCCTGCCACACCTGCGTGCAGCAGCTCCAATTACTTAACAGCTGGTGTTACATGCAAACAATAACTCCATACCTCAGCTGGACAAGCTTTGTTTCGTTCCACAGTTTTACACCTTGTCAAAATGTTGGGTCTACAGAACATTAGCATACTGTAAACCAAAGAGAACAACTAGATTAGGTGAAGGGCCAATTCAAAGACATGCCACAAATGGAGAGAAATGTCCACCTGAAATGCAAAGCATTCACAGAATCATTATCTTAAAAAGTAATAGTTTAATTGGTGTATAACCGATTTTCAGCTTTTTGTTCTTCCTGCCCTATTTGGACAAAATTAGTTTTCAGGACAAATGTCTGATATGGAACTATTACCACAGGACATCTGTTATGACCATGACCAATTCACACAGGCTATTAATAAAAGTCTGTAATCTGCCTCAACATTGTGGAGATGGGAGTGCCTTGCTTCACACTTCATCAGAAATCACTGACCTTGTGACAAGCACCTTTGATCTTTTTCTTCTTATCAAATAGATTTTTTGTTGTCTTATAATTAGCGTAGGACTGCTTCATGTCTCAGAAGGCGTAGGGGCTGAAGTTGAGCTGAGGGCAAAGACAAACATTTTCTCATCTGCCTCCTAAATCCTGACTTGTCCCTCATTAAAATGCCAACAGAATCACAACAAAATTCAGAGATATCTGTTTGAACTGGAGTAGTACTGCAGGGCAAATATCTGCAGGCCATAATCATTACTGGAAGTTGCTGGCATGGCAGACTTGGACAGGATTAAAATCAGTTCCGGTGAGGCTGGGGACACACTAGAAGATGTTTAAAATTCAGATTTCAAAAACTCATTGCATCAGACATGTACCGACGGATTTCACTGATTTTTTATATTAAATTGGACTGATGATCCTAGTGTGTGCCCAGCCTAATGACCACATTACCCCACCTCCTCCTGTTGAACTAATCCAGTCCAAATATTGTTTTTTGTCTGTATTATCCCTTCTGTCTCTCCATTTGTGAGCCTGTCTTTCTCTCTATCACTGACTTGCTTTTGTTGATTTCCTCCTCCCTCCTCCTTCTTGAAGGCTGCACATATTTGGCATGGACTCTGCTCTCTCTGATCATGTAATGATTTGCCCGTAACGATTACTTTCCCATGCGATGATAGAGTGGTTTGTACCTGTCCCACAGAGCGCTGCAGCCAGGCACATTCCTGCTTCGCCCTCCTGCCAATCAATGTCAGGTTACGCACTTCTCTCGCACTAACACACAGCTCTTTCACCAGCTTACTCTGTTGTTCACTCTCACATGCTTATGCACCCTCTCACTCTCTTGCTCAGAGACACACACACTAATGTCTCCTGCTCGTTCGTTTTACTCACACACACACACACACACACACTGAGCACATACCTAGCTCAGCATGCCATTTTGTCAGTGAAAATGTCTGTTTCGCTCTCTGTGTCAATCAAAAGTCTGCGACCCTCTCCCTCATTCCTCCCGCATGAAGAAAACAAGGCAACAGCAAACATGTCGTCCCGCATGAATGATGCAGACCCCCGGGACAAACAGTCATAATATGTCATTTTGGTTTGACCTGCAATTCTAGGAACCCCCAACCCCCCTGCCCAAGTGTCATCCAAACATGATCAGTGGTGTTACGCATGACACATGGACAAACGAATGAACAAACAAGTGAGATAGCACCCCTCCTTGGACAGTGTAATTTTGGAAAAATACCACAAAGAAGTAGTAAGATGCATAATTTCCCCAAGTTTCATCAAAATGCGATCAGCATTGTCTGAGATATCGAGTACGACAGACGAAATGAAACAAATTCCCCTCCAATGCCTTGGAATGTTAACAGGTTTATCAGATGAGAGGTGGCTACGGTAAGAGAGAAGCCCATATTAAGTGACAGGTATTTTCTCGGGGTCAGGGGTAACAATGACTAGAAATTTTCCACTCTGGGTAAAAATGTTTACCCATAATATTTACCTTTGCTGTATTTTAATTTTTGACCAAATTAATGCTAACGCTAATGCTAGGAAATTCAAGTTAGGGTGGAACAGACAAAGGAATAGGGAAAGAGTTCAGTACTGAAGCAAGGACAAAGTGAAAAGAATAAAGCACAGTCCTGGACCTTATTTGGCACAATCAAAACCAATTCAATTTCATGCAGAAACTCATTCTACATTCCCAAGCCTGTTCCTGATTTCACTACAACTCACCTTGCTGAGGTGTGCCTCAGGGCTCCTACTGAGTGCCACTAAATATTAAACCGCTTATTTGTGTTAGGTTTCGCTGTGACAGCCAAACATGATTGTATTATTGTAGATACTGGCCGAGTCATATGAAATAAAAGTAAATTCAAACAAGGCTCAACAGCTACAGCAGTGCCACATTTACAAGGCTTCAGTCCAGAAATGGCGTGATTTATCAGATGATGACTAGAGTAGAAGGCTGAAAATAAACATGCAGTTTCCAGAACCTGAGAGGGATGCAATGCTATTCTCTAAGTGCAAGCACCTTTCTAACCATTTCAAATAAGAAACCACTGCGAATTTGTGAATTTCCTTTATTTTCCTGTCAGTTGAGTGTAGATTTATTTCTTTATTCATTTACACAAGCCTTTGAACTCTGTGACATGCTTTGACAGATGTCATTTCTCAGGCCACTCCCATATCAAGATGCAGAGTGTGCTGATAGACCCTGTCAGTAATTGCAATAGGTAAGGCAGACATGGGGCATGACATACACTAGTTGGTTTCACCTGTGACTGCCATGCAGTTTGCTGATTAAGTACCTCTGCAAGTTCACTGTCTGACTCTCTGTCTGTCAGCCCATCTGTCTCTCAACATTGAGCTCAGATGATCTGCGATCCTAGAGCACAGGCTACATGTTTTGATCCGGGGATCCTTGATATCGAGCTCACTCCAATATCTATCATATCATCTAGATGGCCTCACAGGCCACCTGGTTACCACAATCCCAACTATTCCAGCTATGGAAGCAAGTCATGTTGAGATGGGAGAAGAAACCATAGGGATACAACAAAAGGCCTTATTTAAGAGAGCATTATGTCCCAACTGGAGTGAAAGAGGAGGGGGAAAATGAAGGGTGAGTGACATGCTCAATGTCAAATGTACAGTTTTCCAGGTCATGGTTGCCAAATACTTTTCAAGCTGCATACCTGTCAACAGGGAGACAGGAGGAGAGGCGGGGGGTGATGATAGGATTCGCTGGGGCAGGGACATAAGGACGACAGATTCAAACAAGCTGGCTGCATCTGAGTATGCATGTGTGTTGTATATGATACACAACCCCCACAAAGATCAGAGTGAGACGCCAATGTGGATGATGTCACCGCTTGGAGGTATGCTGGGACAGAATTCCACAGTGGCATTTTAAACGCAACACCAAACAGAGACAAAGGCTGTCAGCAAGCCAGTGACCTAAAAAAAACATCATCTGTGGGTGCATTTTTGTCATAGAGGTAATTATTTTCAAAGGTCAAACATCAATCACTCTAAAACACACAAACGATGGGACTGTAAAGCAGGCATCTTTTAAAAACACATATTTAAAAAAAAAAATCAGTTCATTTACAGTTCATGGTCAAGTTCACTTTTAGTTCAGACCTGCCTCTGGTCCACTGCAAGTATGTGTCACTTCAGCAATGTTCAGATCTCACTTTGAGTCAAGATGTTACCACTCAGAAAAGCAATTACGGCATCTTTTTGGTTGAAAAAGCTAAATTTAGCTCAACCAAGTGGGCAAAAATACATGTGCTGTACAACTGTTTACATAAACTCAGTGATGCACATTCAACTTTAACTCCAACAAATCTCGGATATACACATTTGTTAAGTTGAAATGCCTGCACTGTTACAGACCTCCAGATGACTGGCTATGTACAAGCTGCATAAAGCTGCCTGCATTTCCCACGACCTGCTACCTGCCCCCCCATCCCACCCCCAACACCGCCCCCTCACCCTACACACACACACACACAAACTCCATACAGTTCACACTGCAAATAATACATAAATAAACATACTCATAAAGATATACTTTATACACACAGATGCTTTCCTTATACATACATTTACATAACACACACACACACACACACACACACACAAGACCACACAAATTTCCCAGGCAGGGGCTTCCTCTGAGGGGAGACCTAGGTCTCTTTACAGGGGCCAGTAAGTCTGTTCAGCGGCCGCTACATCTGTACTGTGTCATTGCTCACCCCAGTGTGTGTGTGTGTGTGTGTGTGTGTGTGTGTGAGTGTGTGAGTGTGTGTGTGCATTTCAGAGAGGGCACCATGGCCTAGGTAATCCCTGTGAGCTGCCTGGGAATGGGAAGGCAGATGAACCCTTGGCTCCAATGGTCACACACACAGCAGTCACAAGACACAGACACACACTCACACGCACCTTAGTCAAAGTTATGTTTACGAGTGTGTTTAGAGAAGCAGCCTACATACAGGACACTGAAGCACGCACACACACACACACACACACACACACACACACACGTACTGTGGTGCGTGTTTGTGCGAGTGTGCATGATTGCGTGCTTATGAATACGCTTCTGTGGGAGTGTGCATAATAGCAGGTCATTTGTAGCAGGGTCTCTAGTGTTTGGTCGAGGCGGTGCAGCGTTTACCCAAAGCACATGTGGCCATGGGGGGAAGCAGATGTGAGAACCACAGGAAGCATCATTAGCCTCGCAAACATTCACCGCAGCCAGGCGTGGAGACCCTGTCAGGGACCAGACCCTCTCCCTGCTCTCGCTCAGTCAATCTGCTTTTCAGGGGATTTCGCTATCAATCCTTACTTTTTCCCCCTTATACCGAACCTCTCTCACACTCACTCACATCCCTCATACGCAGCCTCCTCTGTTAATTCTTCCTATCCCAAGAGAGAAGGGTCAAAGAAGATAGTCAACGAGTCCCGTATTTGTTTTACATGTCTGTCAGTGTTCTTTTCTCTGGATTACTGCACCTCCATGTTGATGCCCCAACTACATGTGAACATTTCAGTTTCGCTTGATCTTTTTCATCTCTGCTTTACGTTGGTGGCGTCTTCTTCTGCGTTCCTCCTGCTTGGCCTTTCCTCTCTGTGCATGCTTCATGCAACTCTTCCCCTCTCACTCCATCAATATTCCTCTTTTTTCCGTTTCCACAGACAACCCTGTGTCTGTGTGTGTGTCCCCTTCTCCCCTTGCTTTCACTTAAATCCACATCAATATCACTCCATTAATATTCCACTCTTCCTTTGTATCCTCTGCTTGCTCTAACGTGGCACTCACTCTCCCTCCACCTTTGTCTTTCCAAGTCTGTGATAGTTTCGCTATATTTTACTGCAGGTTGTTTCTGCTCTTTCTGTACTTGCAGCTGCATTGGTGATTTCATTTAACCCCGGTGATTGAAAAAGAGTTTATATGCTATTCAATTATATTTTGTTTTATTTGCCACATCTGGCGCTGGTCTATGCTTCTACCTGTAAGTCTCATTACTTTCCATATTGACACATCAATTCTTTGAATACCTGTGACCTCATTTTTCCAAAACAATTACTCTGTTTTTCCCCTCTTCAATCCTCTAACTTGACTCCATTACCAAAGGGCTCAAGAATAATCACCTTCATGAAAAGCATTTCTCACATGCTTTCTCCTATCCTATTCCTCTCTTTCTCTGCCTTACTCTATCTTTTTGTCACTATCCCCCCCCCCCTTCCTTTCAACCCCCTTTACACCATCTCCCCTTTTTTCATTCCTCTCTTCTTCCCTTCACAATGACTGTCTGACCTGGCTCTTATCTCTCTCCTGACGATCCTCTCTAGTACTGTTTCAGCACACACACACACACACACACACACACACACATCCACCTCCTACCTGCTCTCCCCTCTAATTAGGCATCACGAGGAGGCCAAGTGCTGCTGCACCCCTCTCGTTAGCACCACTCCCCCGCACTCCTGCTGCAATCCCACCCTGGGACTGATCTGAGGTCAGGGCCAGGGCAGAACAGACAGAACTAGACGCATGCGCCGACACCGAGCCAGAGCCAGAGCCGCTGTAGGTTCTGTGGCTTTGAGACCGGCTGCGTGAAAAATGTGGAGGCCAGATGATGTGCCGAGGGCCCGCTGCTGCAAACGAAGTTTGAACTGGCGTCCAGGAACACACAACAGGATAAAACAACAACGCTCAATCACGCTGATGGAGAGGACATGGGCTCTCTACAGATGGAGCCCAAGATGTTTCATCAGAGGAACAGGATGCCAGAGGCTCAGCTTTCAAGCTCAGCAACGACAAATAAACCTCATGATGAGGGAACAAATACATTCAGAAGGGGATACAGAGGAAACAGAGAGGGGAGAGAGGGCAGCCACCTGCAAAATCACAATAGAGCGGGCTATCAGTAGTGGGCATGAGAGCTACAAAGGCTGTCACTGGTGAACTCTATAGGGACACAAAGGGTCCCTCTGCTGTAACATTGCCATCTGCTGGTAGTTCTTTATCACTGCGTGACCACAGCCCAATATCTAAAATCTGAGGGGGTATTGCACAGTGTGCGGCACAATAAGACTCATTTCCATTTCCTGAGAGCCACAGAAAACCACAAAGGCTCATTATGCATTTTGATATTGTGCTCCGAACAACATGCCCTCATGCTTACACTCTGGCCCGGTGCCGCAACATGATTCCACTGAGCAATGCCATTTACTGGCATAGGCTGCTTTGGGCACTCAGTCACGGCATGTTATTAGCACTCAGCATCAAGAGATGGCAAAGCAAACAACACTATCAAGTTCCCCAAGATTTGGAGGGGAACTGCGAAGCCACATCCCCCATCTTTCCAATTTTCACGTGTCCCGGTTGATTCATCAATTCCTGATGTTAACTAAAAATGAGGTTCATGAGGTAAAAACAAAAGCATTCTATCTGTCAGCCTTCATTTATCTACATTTATCTGAGAAAAAGTGTCGGTCATCATTGGGATTTTTGGCCAACAAACAATGTTCAATGTTCTATTGACAACCTTGTGTTATTTACAAACTACAAGAGCAGAGACAGCATCAACCAAATTGCTAGCCACACCTGATTTAGCATATTCAGCAATTCAATTTCTCAGGTGATATCCAGAGTGACATTCTTCTCTCGCCACACAGGATTATTTGACAAATAATTGGGTAGGCAAACCCACAAAAGCAATGCCACATTTTTGAATCTCTGATTAGAGTATTTTTCAAATTTCACTGCAACATTACATCCTTTGTACTGAAAAAACTTGCCGTGTCAGGGAGAGCAATGACGCAAAGGAAAAAATAAATTGGCGATGAGTGGCTAGACCTAAGCCTAGCTAGTCCTGTTCGTGCAAAAGTTGGTGCAAACGGACTTTGCTTGAGGACTCAACATCCAACAGCACTTGCCTGCTTGGTGCAGCTGTAATCTGTTCCACCGGTCTGGAGGACTTTCTTGCGTTGACTTACTGAGAAGGGTGTGATAAGCTACTTCCTTTTGGCCAGGCTCTAGAGACAAATGCCTGCTCTCCGTATTTCCAGGGTTGGAAGAGGGGCATCCCGGCACACCTGAGCCTCAGGACACACAGGAAACTTTGCTACTGTGCCAGGAAAGCTACAAGAGCATTCCATGAAAAGTGAAACATTTCGTGGGTACCTCTGCACTTTATGCAAACGCAGTGCAACATTTTAGTCTTGGACAGAGAGGAACACTGCACACAACACCTCCAAACACACACACACACACACAGTTCCACACTAGGCAACCATCGGTCCCACTCCACAGATTAGGGCCAGATGGGAACAATGAGATGAGTATGAGGGCTTTTGCAGTGTAACTGAAAACACTCGGTCTTGTTAACGCACTCCAAAAACTTGCTCCATCCATCCATCACCGGCCAGATGTTCTCTGAAGCCTTTTCTTTCGCTTCTAAAGAGGGACCGATCCCTCTCGAAATTAATTCACTTCCCATTCCACTTGTGTCCACAACAAAGGCACTCATGAAAGCTAATTGGATCGTTTGAGGTCTTTATGATTGAGCGATCAAGCCGGGGACTAAGTATCGGAGAGCGGGGGATGTTGTTGTTGATGGACGCTCACTTGGGACCATTTGCACGCTGTGACCCCACTTACTCGTGCCATTAGACCCCAATGCCACCCCATCCGGAGCACTTCAATACACTCGACTCGCTGCATTCAGATTTTAAGAGGGACCATTTCCTTGAGCAAACAACAAAACCGACTGCTTTTGTGGCTAATTTACTATTGAATTGCAGTTGAGTAATGACAAGCAAGGCATGTACTGAAATAAGTGAAACTGTAACAACCACAGATTGGATGGAAACTTGTAAAGCAGTGAAATGTAGCGTGCAATAAAAGCAGTATCAAAGTGAGTGAGCCAGACCAATTACATCCATTACAGGTTGATAAAATGATATCATTCATCATTAATTCCCACAAGGAGACTAATGTCATCTACTTCAATAAAGATATGAATGTTGCATTCTGTTTATTTGCCATGTTTAATTTGCAGTGACAATATCCAAGCTTATAAATAATGCAAATTACAGAGGCTTAGACTCACTTTATTTACCTGAATTTCTGGTGGAAAATAAAGAACTGGAGCACAAACCCAGTAAGTTTGCAGTTCAGGAAAGCATAACCAAAATCTCATCATCTCTACCGTTCATTACCGCTGCCACACCAGCCTTGAGAACTGACATGCAAAGTTAAGATTTACCACTGGAGAAATATTCAACTTTTACAATTAATAACACATGACATAAACCAAGTACAACATTCTAGAGAGGTGTGGAGAGGTGGGTGCCAAAAAGGAAAACAATTTAAGCATACAAAAAGGATTTGCTTTGCTCTGTAACCCAGGCCAGCAGATGCCAGATTGTTATTTACGGGCACTGACCTTGGTGCTCAGAGATGCTTGGATGTCTTTTGAGGGCACAGCCTCCTGCAAAACCCCATTCAGCAAAAGGAAAAACTGGTTTTGGAAGGTTTCGCTTTGCTGCACAGACCAAGGGAATGGAGTGAGAGCAACAAGACCCTCCAAGAATCACTCGAGGTATGTCATTATGTCACCCACAAAGGAAGGCCTATTCCCTCCTCAAGGAACACGGTGGGCTGGATCCACAGGCCATTTGGCCCACACACACAAATCACACACAGCACAACTTCCAACAACCATACACACATGGAGTCTCACTCTCTTGTCTTCAAATAGCAAGGCAAAATCTCTGACCCTTAGATGGTGACAAGGATGAGAAGAGAAGGACCTCAGAGAAACACCCTCGCATAGCAAAGCCCCAGGAAGCAGCAGTTGTCGATCCTCGAACTCTGAAGAAAGCACTGGGTCACTCTGGTGTGTGTGTGTGTGTGTGTGTGTGTGTGTGTGTGTGTGTGTGTGTAGTAAAGAGAGATAAATGTCCAGTGCTGACTCATGCTGTGCACTCCTTGCACAGCTGGGGCAGCTTGTGCTTTGTGTCAGTCCTGCACCGGCCACCGCTCGAGCAAAGCCAAGTGAGACCTAATTCAATCTCACTACGCTACAGAGGCTCAAAACAATCAAATTACTGCAACTTGTCGTAAAACAGAAGTCAGTGCGTGGGTGTATCGACTGAAACGTTTTTGGGCACTGGAACGGCTAATCAAGTTAAGTACAGTCATTTATAAAGGCACTTTCATCAGAGGCGACTTTCGTACGGGAATTAACCCACACCCTTCTGGGTGCCAACAACATGTTCCAAACATCTGAACCGTACGAGTGAGTCACTGACCATACGACTGCTTTCTCTATTAGTCCTCATAATTACGGTACTGGGGCCCACATTTTGTCCAGCTTTCCATTGCGGGTCTAGGATCATTTCTACATTTCAGATAGTCATGGAAATCAAGGTCAAGGTAACTTAATCAATGGTCCTACATCAGAACTTCTGATAGGCTTGATAAATGCAGTTCTCAGACTGATGTTCATACCCATTCGAAATACTCTGATAATGCCATTTCACATTGTTCTTCCCAATACAGTCTGACAGTGATTTAGTTAGGCCAGCGCTGAACAGTGGCCTAGAAAGAGTTGCAAAGTCTAGAGTGCTTCTCTGTCACCGACGAGCACTGATTACAGTGTCGACATGCTCAGCTGGGCTATATGGCAGCCAGGGTGTCTAAGCACCAAATCACCTTGAAGTGCCATTAGCACCTGTCGCGGTCATTTAAACATGCCGGCAGTGGCATCCTGCCGGCTCTGTTTGAGTCTGCAAAATTGTCTCCAGTCCTAACAACTGCTTTGTGCTCCACTTGAAACAGCTATTGTAGTGCCGTTATGCAGCGTGTGTCAGACTTGACTACACAGCTTAGCCCACATGAATAATGCATGTGTGCAAAGGACCTTTAAGAGGTAACATGTAAAACAATTCCATCAATAATTAATGCGAGCTGGGTGTATTGATTTTAGGAGACAGTTAAAATGCAGGAGCAGTAACCTATGACCTTTTAGAGGACGACCCATGCCCTCTCTATTACAGGTCATGTCAGCTGGTGCAAGCCAGCCAGAATGAAAAATGAAGTTTTGAGTGACTTTGGAAGGATGTTGTTTATTTGTAGAACACAGTTTATATGCACAGGTTTAATCACATGTTGTTAGAATATTAGAAAATATTCAAACTGAATTTCACTTTCTCAGTTTTCTGTGTATTGCTATTATTATTACCTTATTACTATGTAATTTATTCTATTCTACCATCAATACCTGCTTCTCCATAATATCACCTCAGGCTTGCGGGCAACCCCGCACTCATCTTATCCATAGCGCATCAGCCTTGGACCTGCTCCAACACCACTGGAGGATGACGGGACGGTACAACAACATCCCTGACACTTAATCGCATCCCAAATTATAAATTATGTATAATGTGACTACGTCATCTGAAATCTTTCTCTAAATTACTAAATCAATAAGCTCCTTGGTAAGAGAAACACTTTGCCTTGCGACTACGGTTAATAGTTGGAAACCAATGCCAATCATGGGATGTCCGAGAAGAAGATAGCTTAGGAGCCCTTCGGAAAAAGAACCAGAGCAATCCTATATCACATTTTGGAAAGATGTATGTCACAGCAAACCACATTGTGTGCCTCAAACACATTATATTTCCATACAGTTGAATTATAGTGATTTTTCGTTTGGGGCAGACGATAAACCAATTTGGTAGCAACAGGTGTCTTGTTTGTTTCCCAATGAATAGAGTAGGCTAGCTTAAATAAACTGAGTAAATAAATACGTTTATTTACGTTAGAGGATATCAGGGCTGTGCTGCGTCAACTTCATAACGCATCACGTCTCATATTTGAAGTGACGCGTCTGCCTCACTGCTTGAGTGTTAAGAGAGATAGTCGTATTGAGTGGATAAGTTGTATTATGTTGAAGAAACCACTACAGCTTACCTTCACACAGACAGCGAGAAGAACAAGTCCAGTCGTCCACAAGCAGCCCCCTGTCATCTCTGGCGCTGACAAAGTCAATTTAATTGCAAACTGTATAGAGACAACCAGTTGCTGGTTGCCCGCTCTCTGTCTCTCCCAGTCGCTCTTCACCCAGGGAGAAAGAGGTCGGCTATTCTCGCCGCGCTGCGCTCCCCAGCTCCAATTCACAGGAGAGAGAAAAAAAAAAAACTTAGACAAGAAATGCCCGAGACGACATGACACCTCACGGTCGCTTCCAGATATTTTGTGCCCCAAGCAAACACGTTGTTGCTAAATTTATGTTTGCATACCAGCCGTGCGTCAGGAAAAGGGGCTCACCCACCTTACATTCTTAAAGAAACACTCTCCCGGCCATTACGCGCTGATGGGCTGCTTCCCGGAGAAACACGCAGGGTAAAGTGATGCAGGACAGCAGTTTTCATTAGTGTGTCGTGGAGGCGCGAGACGATGTAGATTTCCATCCCAGACAAAGGCTACACCAGCTGATTTCACTAATTAGCACACCTTTAGCCAGAGTGGGGAGCTAATTAGCAGTGTTGGGCGTTGCTTAGTAACGCGTTACAGTAATGTTATTACTTTTTTTTTGTAACGGCTAGCGTAATGAAATGCTATTTTAACATCAGCAGCCTAATATTATAGCAGTTACCAATAAAAATAAATCATTTCCTTTGTCATTAACCCTATAAATATCAGAATGAAGTAGAGTTATAACAGTGTTATCCTAACTGGTCTTCTTCTCACACCAAGCTAGCTTAGATGAGAAATGGTAGAAAAATTTGTTGTCTCTTGTTTTGAGCCAAACATTGGATTTCAACACTATGTGGTTTCCTTCACAGAACTGAGTTAGGAATATAGGCTACTTTTGAAATGAGTAACGATAATACATAATGCATTACTACTTTTATGAATAAAGAGCCCACTGCCAACCATGTGTCAGAAAGCCAAGTGTATTGGTTTTTATCGACTTATTCACTCAGTTAGTCCCTCCTTTATAGTTAGATTGTGCTAAGTGAGATGGACTGGTTGGAATGAAAACCTGCATGCTCTTGGCCTTCCAGAGCACATGATTGAAGTCCACTGTTGCAGGCCCATCTTTGATTTACCTTGATGACACACACATTCCTTCCGGCTCCAATAAAAATAGCTTTTCTCTCCTTTTAGCTCAGATTATAATTTGTTTTGTGCATTTTGGTGGATGCCTGCATTGTAAGACAGTTTTTTTGTTTTGTTTTTTGGAGTGAATGCTCTCTGCCCTTCCTAAACTTGCTAAAGGTCAAGTGCCTTGTGACCTGGAGTATTTGAGTTTTGTGACTATTGTAAATAAGCCACAATAGAGCATTTTTAAGGGCACAGAAAACGTATTTTGTGGTGTTCATCACACTATTTGCTGAGAAACCTGGACTGATGCATTATGGCGTAGTATTGACTTGAATCAATCATATTTGAAATAAACAAACTGCATTCCTTATTGATTCAATAAGGACAACAACATTTTCCACTTCAATGCAGAAGGAATTTTGTATCATAATGGAAGGCTGGGGCTGGCAACTCCTCTTCTTTTTGATCCCATACCTTCATTAAACTAAGAGACATTTACAGTCTTTGAAGCCTAGCCTACAGTAGTAGGGCATTACCACTTGCTTGTCCCTTTTGAAGCTGTGCAGGGCCACCGTAATAACAATGTTCCCAGAAAATGTCTTCTGTCCTCAGCCGAGCTCAAAGGGCTGAGCGAGATGCCCTTTGAGAGCCACACAATAGCACAGGTATGTCTGGTATGAGCTACCTGAATTGCTGCCTGACACGCAGGCTTGAATTCAGCTTAATCTCTATTAACACACCAAGCACAGGAATGTAAATGTTATTTTCCCCCCGGAGAAGAAAAAAAAAAAATCTTTACCTGCAGAGTGAGGTGGGGGTTGGAATCGTTTCCTTTCCACCTCAGGGGGTTAAATTATAGCGCTTAATAGCTCCTTGAAATCCAAAGCCTACCCGCTCATGCCACTCATCATGAAAAGTCCAGTGTCTTTGAAAGAGCGAAGAACCCGGGAGCCTCTTGTTGAACTTTGACCACCCTCTGCACCCGAACAGCGTGGCTAGAGCCCACAGGCACCCCACAAAGGCAGGACAAGCAGCAGATAATGCTCCAAGACATGAATAGTTTACATTCACTGTGACTGGTGGTGCATAGCTAAGCCACGTCCTCATGTTACAAATGCTGTTTCTCTTATTGATGGACATGTTCAGAGGGACCACTTGTTCAAAAGGCCCATCAGCGGAGTTGCAAAATCACTGGCCCCGGGCGCAAATGTATTTTTAGGGACTCAACGAGCTTAAATAGCATCTGTCAGATGTTTGCTCAACAGATCGCACAGGGACTTTTCTGTGTGGGAAAACAAATGAGGGGTTGAGGCGGGAGCAAATGACAGTCTTTTAGCTGAGATGAAGTTCTTTTGTTTGAATGCGATGATAGGCTGGATTCTCGATGACGCTGTTTTATGCTTCCAGCCCATTTTTTGAAGCAACTACACCACCCTACTGTGCAAGTGCGTGTGCGTGCATTTCTACATGTGTGTGTGCGGTATACATGTATGAATGTACAAGCGTGAATGACAGATATAGAGCTACAGTATGTGGCTCTATATCTGTATGTATATCTGTACGTGTTGGTTTCAAAGTTAAATATACCGGGACCAGGTACTGCTGCTCATGTCAGTGCCCCCCTTATGAGTAACCTAGTTGTCTCCCTTTAGTTGACACCAAACACAGTTGTTTGATCAGTGATATTTGGCCTGAGACTCAAAGCGCTGCTTGTCACATGTGTTCAAAGAGGGGCTAGGAATTTGACAGATACCAGCTAGAGAAAATGCCCTCAGTGGGGCATGACTCCAGCCAGCTTGTTTTTGCATTCGCACGCGTCAGTAAATCTTTAAAGAGGCCACTGATTCATCTTGAAAACCTGGTCATCTTTGAAAATGCCTTGGTCTCATTCTCCCAGAGCAAATATCTTCAGAGCTGCAACTATATGGTCAGTGTAAAACACACTCCTCCAAGTCTTGTTGTGGCACCTTGTTGTAGATTCCAGTCCCTTGGCATGCAGTTTACCACCGCTTGGTTGCTTCTCTCATCTGTCCCTGATTGCCTTTACTGCCCTGTGGAATTTGGCACACTATCTGTGTGTGTGTGTGTGTGTGTGTGTGTGTGTGTGTGTGTGTGTGTGTGTGTGTGTGTGTTTGTATGTGTGTCTGCTCATGCTTGAGACTCTGGAGGAAACGAAAGCTCTTGCCACTGCTGGGCCGCAGTGTCCCGAGAATGCCAGGCTTGCTAAGGGTACAGTAACCTGTCTGTCTGTCAGCGCAGATCCGTTTCAGCTGCGGCATCGCATTCCAGCAGGCATGTCGCGTCCACTGCACGCTGTCTGGGGACATCATGCCACAAGAAAAATTTGGACCGTGGGCACAGCACCCTAAACACTCTGCTGCCAAAGGTCAGTCGGCTTATCTATGTCTGAGAATCCAACATTATAATGACATTTTTTGCTTCCAGCCAAGCACTGAAGAAAAATATTAACTGATCAAAGCCTCTCAAGTCAGTACAGAGAAGTTCTACTTGTTGGTCGGATTAGAAGTGAATTTGCGTATGCTCACAACAGAGGTCATATGGCTGTCTATCAGTTACAATTGAAGTGATGCCATCTTTCTTGTTAGGGAAGTATCTAATTACACACAAAAATTAGCTTGGACTTGTACTGCTAAAGCCAGCTGTGCTGCTAGGTATGCTAAATATCCATAAATGTGCTGGATAAAAAAAACAAAAAACTAGCTAGTGATGAATTACTTTGGTTTCATGTTCCACACAAGAAGATTAAGGCATCATACTATACAAATCCGGGCTTTCCCATCATCTTATGACAAATTGAACCTGAGATATCTGATATATTCTCAACAGATTTTCCGTGGATACTGCAACGCAACAAAAATCAGAGGAAAATAATCAAGAGGCTAGCAAAAAGAGACAGAGAAGCAGGAAAACCCCTCTTATGCCATAGATGAGGCTGCCTATTGTTTCAGTAAAGCTGCTGCAGGCTGGTAGCTGGCAGGAGGCTGGAACGGCGTTAGTCGGGGCAGGGAGGACTAAATATCCCCTGGGATCTCTCCAATCCAGATATAAAAAAAAAAAATCACAGCTTTCGTTGCTCTATATCGTCCCCTCGTTTGCTCAACCTCTCCATCTGCCTCCCTCTGGTGCGGGCTTCCTCCTGGGTAGATGATGCTCATATTGTAACTGCTCAGGGAGTGCTTACTACTTTATGTAAGATGTATTAGATGAGGCTGTGGTGTGATGTTGATAGCACGTGCGCTTGATATTTTGTCAATACATCACAATTCAGATGACTCATCCACAGTATTTCCCAGAAAAGGAAAAAAAATATTTACTTGCTGAATATGGATGGCAGCCATTCAGTCATGCAACGCTAGGCATCACAGGCCCGGACCTCACAGTGAATTCTGTGTGGTTGATTCAAACAGAGCATCTTGTACTGGGCTACAGGCTGCTGGCTACCCATAGAGACCACCTGGGCAGACGTTTCACTGGGAGCACGTCTTCTGCTGAGTACACTCCCTTCTGTGTGTGTGTGTGTGTGTGAGAGAGAGAGAGAGAGAGAGAGAGGTGGAGAGACAGGGGAATGACAGACAGCTTGGCCAGGCTGTCAGCTGCCACTCGCTTCCCCTTACGACTCCTCTCCTGTCCAAAGCCCCGTTCCCTGGGTTTCACTCAACCCCTGCACGCCTCAGGTACTGTTGCGGAGGCCAGCTGAGAGTCCGTCTGCCAGAGAGGTTGCAAACGAAAAGCCCGGAGAGAAAGCAGAAATGAAGCAAGGGCCCGTTTCCCACATTGTTCTTGGCTCCTGTCTGCCCCCGAAGACTTAAGCGAACACATCCAAAACAAAGAGATTGTCTGTCTAGGTGCCCAAATAGCTAACCCACGCATATATGCACACTTGCACACAGACAGAGACACACTCACACACTGGGACATAAAAAATGTTATTCTAATTCCTTCTAAGTGCCTATTTAAGCAGCTGTTTTCTGTAAACACTGGCTCGGACGGCAGAGCCCGGACATTTGGTTTTAGATCATTCTCAATTATATCATAATTACGAGGACTCGGTCTGGTTGTCAGCAACAGCACCCTGAAAATATAGCTGCGAATAGCTGCCCCTTTGCCAGCACAAACAGCCGGCCTGCTAATCCCGGCACGGCTCTGTGAAAACGGCTTGCCGCCTCAGAGGGGACTGGCCTGCGATGGGATATTGTCAAAACACGGTGGGGTCATGTGGAACGCTGTGCTAGCCGCACGGCGAAAGCCTCCTGAGCTACAGTGAAGGTGACACCGTTTTAAACCCCCATCACCTCCCATCTGACCCCTTCAAAGTATCTGCTCATTGACCAGCCGAGGAATTATATCTGAGCCTCGGCCCTCATAGGTCAGTGTCCAGCGCAACGCTGTTGCAACAGATGCAATGTGAAACTTTAGCTCGGTTGATGTCATTGTGAACAGAAGCAGAACCAATCATAATTGCCCAATGATTTTTTGGTTGTGTTTTTATTCATTGGCTTGATACATTCCCACCTGCATTGACAGAGGGTTTTTTTTCCTGAATTTCCCTCCACCCTCCTTAGAAAATCATCATTTCTACCAGATGGAAGTGGGGGTGGGGTGGGGTGAGGTGGAACATGTAGGGATCCTTGGTTACAGCAAGACTGGACCCTTTTAACCTTGTACAGTTGTTGACTCATTTTCAGACTTGATCTTCCCAGTGGGAAATGTGGACACTTAACTTGGATGTCTTAGCTAATGAGCCAGAGTCATTATTTGAGGATTACACCCAACAGGTGCACAGAGCCGCGCTTCACGAGACCCTGGCCTTGCCTACATCGTAGCTTTAAGTCCTTGGTTACTGCACTGAACACATATTGTCTGCTTGGATCCATTGTTTGTTAGAGGCTGAAGTAATGGTTATTTCAAGAGGGCGGCCATCATCTAGTTAGGCTGTAATTCATTTCCGCATGTTTGACCTCTCCAGGGTCGGGGTGAGGCTGGGAACAACAATAGCACAGAATTTAGCAGCAGGTCTGCAGACATTTTTAGCCTGAGTGAGTATTTTGATCTTGAAAGTGTAATTGAGTTTCAGTCTGATCTGCAGCTAAAAACAATTAAAATACAGCCAATAGTTAACCTACCTCCACTTGAGCAAAGTGACAACCAGACATTTTTGACAATGACAAAGCTGTTCATTTAATGTCTTTTTCCATGTTCTAATCTCTACATGGATCTTACTGCATTATATTTTCTTAGTATGCTGTTTCATTTTAAAATAATGGAATCTAGTATTTAAAGGTGTCTACATCTCTGCTTTAACCTGACACAACACACAGAGAGATAACTTTACTTTCAAGCAATCAGCAAACAGCTAAAATCATGAGGTCAACATGTGAGGTCATCAATCATTATCCTATCGTGTCTGTAAAGGGATCAGTCACTTGACTCTAGATTATTTGCGAAGGTAGAAAAACCAAAAAAAAACACGCTAATGGAACAAATTACTCCATTTCAAAGATTTTTCAAAGAATTACTCTTTGAATAGCAATGTCCTCATCCTCGAACACACACCGGTATTCAGAGGGAAAGGCTGATACTAAATCTGAAAGATTAAAGAGGAGGCCTTTGTCTCTGTGACGACTGAAAGACATAGAGACATGAGAGGTGAAAAGTTCAACAAAGTGAAGCATGTGAACAACACATCTGCAGTTGTATGTATTGTTCTTATACTTTTGGGGGATACTGTTTTCCTAAATTTGCAGATGGTTAAACTCAGGATTTCCCATTCCAATCAACATAACTCTTTGTTTCAGAAACTTAGAATACTGCTGTTTTGACTCGGATTGGTCATTTAAATGTGTCTAACAAAACAAAACAAATGCAGAAAAGGGTAGACTGCCTTATTTCTATCATCTGACGTTTCATATTCCAGGTTTACACTTAGCACTCAGACGCTGCACTTGTCTTGTTGTATTCTGAACCATTTTTTACTTTTAGCTTTGTAATTTGGGTTTGACATTTTGAGGACCATGCTCAACCTTTTCCTTTAGAGGGTCATTCAAGCAGCCTTTAGCTGTGGCTGTGTCTCAAATTGATCCATGATCCCACAGTGGTTTATTGACTTAATTTGCAGTTTCCTAACACACGTTTTGATGGACGGTGCAGCGGTCTAGTGGAGGGTAGAGTTAACCAAAGCATACCTCTGGACCAAAGACGTGTCACTTTCTTTCTCTTTCCTCTTTTCCTCATGTTCTAAAAAGCATGAAAAGACAGCCACTCTCCCCGCTCCCTGCCTCCCTCTCTGCGGTCTTTCTTCACGCAGTGCCTCTTGACTGTGTGTGATCCGAAGGTGTGACACTTTCCCAGTAGCCCACAGGTATCCGTTACCCAGCCGGGAGCCTTGGCGCGCTGCCCGCAGCCCTACCCGTCTCTCAGGGCACAATAGAGGGTGCCGTGTGAGGACCCCGACCCCCTCCACCCCCCGCCCCGCTGACTCTACACCCCCGCTGCCACCTGCACACCAGCCAGCCCCTCGGGAAACAGGAGGACAGAGCCTCCATGACAGATCTCTCTTTTCATCTCCGCTGT